>NC_056751.1:233697171-233787171 GCF_019279795.1 Protopterus annectens | reverse complement strand
TAAACAAGCTTTCCACACCCTCCACTAAACTTATATATACCAACTCTGAGATTGCCACATCTCAGAGAAAAGGGAACATTCTGCAAAATGTCAGTCTTGGACTTGGAATATTTAAGTCCAGATGTTTGGATACTCAAGTCTCTTTATCTTGGGAGTCAGCAATGTGATTCCTGAAATTTTCAACAACAGTTACCACCCTGATGACTATACATGAAGAGATGCCTTACATTTACTTTAGACAGAGGTACTGGCTGCCCATTAGATTACATATTTTCTGATTTCTACTTGCATGTCAGCCATGGCAACAGACTACAAGGAGCAATGGTGAAATTTTACCACTGAACACTCAGTTTAAATTTTAGACCTCTTAGATGAGTAAAATACCTATGCATGTATAAATACTTTTATATGCTTTTATACAGATGTACTGGATGCCGTGATTTATTGAGCACATGGTCTTTATCAGAATGCTTCATAAGAGAAACATATCTTCTGATTTGCACCTGCACACCACTCTCATTGATGGCATGGACTAGTCATTTTTTAGTCAGAATGCCTTAAAATGTTTACTGCTGTAATAGAAACGGACTGTGTGTATCTAGAAATAGTTTCTGAATGTTTAGGGTCTTGCCAACCTTGTAGCGTGTTATTAACTGAAATGTAGCTAGAAAACTGTGTACGTTTTGCACTCCATACTGTAACTTTAATCTTTCTTTCACAGACCAAATGCTGTTTTTATTCTTACTTTGGTTCATATGAGTCTAGGCAGTAAGCATTATAAAAATCAAATAATGTTGGCAAATCTGATAGAATAACAGCAAGGGTATGGTGGCAGCAAACATTCTGAAGTGGCTGGATGAAGCAGTCTTACTTTGATAAATTTTATAGTTTTACTGCTATCTGTAACACAGTAAAACAGTAATGTGAATTGACACAAAACTGTCTTGTTTTCAGCCTGGCAACTTCAAAGGTTTTGCTGCCATCCTTATCTATGCAGCAAATCATTTAGATCTGATGGATTGTTTGCATAAGACACCTGCTGCTAGGGCCAGCACAAACAGTTTCAAGGTCTCTCACTTTTAGTTTATTATTACATATTTTTCATGTAGCACAAAATGAGATTTTTTTATTAATTCATAAACTCACTTAAAAAGTTATATGCATTCTGAATTGGCAGTGACTGTGAATGTTTTACAGAAACTTGCTATTTGGTGGGGTGTAGCCAAGAAAGGTGGTGGAGTAGCAGTTCTATTCAAATCTGATTTTCAAATAACCATCTTTAACCAAAAACCTCCTCAAGACTCTAATGCTGAGATACTTATTACTAAGCTTCAGCTAAACCCAGTCAAATCTATCTATATTATCTGCATCTATGTTCCTCCAGGCAATAACATTACTACCATTGAAAACATCCTTTGTTGGTTATCTCAAAACCTTCCACAAGAAACCATAATCCTAGGTGATTTTAACATTGATTGGAAATGTTGCAACAACAACTACCCTACTAGCCATATTAATCTCTATGGGTTTACCCAAACTATTACCTCCCCTACTAGAATAAACAATACTAATAAGAAAGAAAGCACCTTAGATTGGATACTCATTAATAATCAACCCCAGACGTATGACTTTAGAACCCTCACTGACGACATAAGCGACCACTCACTAACCTACATTATCAGGCTCAAAACCAATCCACCTATTCAACCCATATTTAGAGCAATTAGAACCAAGAAAAACTTCAACTTGGATCTATTCCTAAGTGAACTTAGAGCATGTAATTGGTCCCCCTTAAAACACCTTTCTCTAGACGAAGTTGTTGATTACTTTAATGCTAATTTCCTAGCCATACTCAACCACCATGCTCCTACCTGCTCTATCAGGATAAGAACTAAATCTGCTCCATGGCTTTCTAAGGAAACCAAGCAAAAAATCCATCTCAGAAATAAATACTGGAATAAATCACGCTTAACTAAAAACCCTGTTGACCTCCAAAACTACAAACAACTGAGAAATGAAACAAAAAAAATCTGTAGTGTCCGATAAAAAAAACTATTATCTACAATCTCAGCAGACCCACCATAATAAACCACAAAAGTTCTGGTCAAGTATTAATCAATTATTACATTCTGGCCAATCTATCACACCTAACCCTCAAGGCACTGACAATGACAATCCTAAACAAACTGCTAATGCCTTTAATACCTGTTTCACCAAAGCAATTCAAACTCTTGCCAGTCAGCTCTCTCCTCAAAACATAACTATATCTAATTCTGACTCTAACCCACCACCTCCATTTCTCTTCCAACCTGTCGCAACAGCATTTATTCTTACCCTTATTGAAAAACTGAAACCATGCACACCTTCTGCTGACCGACTACCCGCAGAATACTTACAGTTAGCAGCCAAATCTATTGCTTACCCCATCTCCATTCTCATCAATAGAACCATCACTGAAGGATATATCCCCAAACTTTGGAAAGTCTCTCATATTATTCCCCTTCATAAGGGGGGAGACTCCACTGAACTCTCCAACTATCGTCCCATAGCCCTACTTTCTCCTTTATCTAAGATCATGGAAAGATGTATCCACAGGCAATTGCTAGACCACCTTCTCCATAATAACCTGCTTTCCAACTCCCAACATGGGTTCAGACCTTCCCATAGCACAACTACTGCACTTCTTTCCTTTATTGATACCATCAACAAAAACCGTAACCTTAACATGCTTTCCTCTGCACTTTTTATTGACCTGTCCAAGGCTTTCAACATAGTAAATCACACTATACTCATAAACATTCTCAAATCTCTTTCTCTTGACCCACTAGCTATAAAATGGTTCCAGTCCTACTTAAATAACAGACATCAAGCTGTGCTCTGGAACACCATTCTTTCTACTCATCTACCTGTTAATATTGGTGTCCCTTAAGGCTCCATACTGGGCCCTCTCCTGTTTTCTATATTTATCAATGACCTTCACCAAGTAGTTCCCCAAGCTACATGCATACAATACGCTGATGACTCCACACTTATATGCTCATCCACATCTGTATCAGAACTTCACTCCCTTTCTCAAGACGTATTTAACTCTGTAGAACTATGGTTTACAAAACACTGTCTCCTATTAAACCCTAAAAACTAAACTTCTCCTATTTACACCTACCAGTAAATCTCCCCCAATAGACTTCACTGTAACATCCAATAATGGTACACTCATATCCCAAGATCTTACTACCAAACTGCTAGGTATCACCATAGACAACAACCTTAACTTTGACGCCCATATCAACAACATTTTGAAAACTACTAATAAAAAATAGGCTCTCTTTATAGGATCAAACCCTTCCTCACTCCTGCAACTAGAATAACTATTGCCCACACCCATCTAATCTCTACCCTTCTTTATGCCTCACCCATATTTACTAATCTGTCAAAAAATAACCTTAAGAAACTTGAAAACTCCTACAATAGTATAGCCAGGTTTGCCACAGGTAACCCTTTCAGAACACACCACTGTAATAATCTAAAGCATCTAGGGTGGCTTGAATTACAGCAGCAGCTGAAATTTAATCAACTGGCCATCGCACATAAAATACTTTATCAACCTGCCAAAACACCCATCCTATCTAACCTTATTCACCCCTATTATAACCTGAAGTCCCTAAAATCTTCACAAAAACTTCTTGTATATATCAATAAATCAAACAATAGAGCTGGAGACTCTCCCTTCTCTAATACTGTTGGAAAAACCTGGAACCTACTTCCATAGGTTCATAGGTTCATAGGTTCATACTAAGCTATCTGCCCTAGGGCATTTATAAGCCTAGCCAGAATGTGTTTGGCTTTCGCCACCCATTTTAAATTTATTTTGCTATGCCCTTTTTCGAGGTTAGTATACTGTGCCTCTGTCTAATAGTGACACAGAAGTGATACCCGGGGTAAACCTACGATCTCCCATCCACTCATCAAGATTCCTCTTGAAGAGAGTCAATGAGGGACTCTGCCTAACCTGGATTGGGATTTTATTCAAGAGTGAAGGGAGCCTCTGGGTTATGAATCTGTCCCTCCAGCATGTCCTATTTATTTCAGTGCTGAGGTTCAAGTCTCTCGAGCGCGTAGCTCGATGGGATTTGGATTTTCTGAGGTGCAGCATGTCCATTAATTCCGGGTTGGACATGGCTTTATACGTCAGGCACAGATCGCCTCTGAACAGGCGGTATGCCACTGAGTAGAGCTGGAGTTTCTTTAACCGGGCAGCATATGGCATCTGTTTGAGCCCTTTGATCTTCTTGGTGAGGTACTTTTGGGGTCTTTCCAGTTGCTGCAGGTGTCTGGTAAGGTACATCCCAAAAGGGGCATTGTACTCAATTATGGGCCTGATGAGGGATGAGTAAAGAGGCACGATGACCTCCCTGATCTAGATGTGAATCCCTTCATGATTAGGTGGGCTATATAAAATGTTTTTCTAACCACTTTGGCCACGTGGTTGTCAAATGAGAGATTGCTATCAACTTGGGTCCCCAGGTCCCTAATTACTTCTTCTGTACTTAATGGATTACCACCTATGTGGTAATTTGTGGGCACTTTGTTTTTGCCAAAGGGGATGACTATACACTTTTGGCATTTAGCTTGTGGCCATGGCTCTGGCACCAGTTGTCTGTTTCTATGAGGCCCTTTTGGAGGATGCTTGTGTCGGCTGGAGAGTCGATTATGGCGCAGTTTGCAGTCATCTGCGAACTTGGTCAGCCACAGTCCTTCCATGTTGGCCTGTACCTCCGAGAAATATATACCGAACAAGAGAGGTCCCAGGACTGAGCCTTGTGGGACACCACTTGTAACTGGTTTGGAGTCTGACATGGCTCCAGCAATTCTAACCATGTGGGTTCTGTCCTTGAGCCAGTTTGCAATCCATCTAGTGACATAGCGGTTTATATTTAAGCTGGTGAGCTTATCTATAATGCCCGAGTGGGGTATTGTATCGAAGGCTTTTGCGAGGTCCAGGTAGGCTGTGTGGACCACCTTCCCTCGTCAATGACCTTGGTGACTGTTTCAAAGAAATCAACCAGGTTTAAGAGGCAGGATCTGCCCTTAACAAAGCCGAACTGGGTAGGATCCAGTGTCTGTAGGTCCCCAATATCTTTATTTATGAGGTCCATGATGATCCTTTCCATAGCTTTGCAGACCAAGCTAGTCAGGCTTATGGGGCGATAGTTTCCAGGATCCATTGAGGCACCACCTTTATGGAGAGGGACCACTGTTGCTGTATGCCACTCTTTGGGCACATATCCTGTAGTAAGGCTGAGATTGAACAGTAGTTTTATGTTTGGGTTTAGCTCTTCTTGGAGTTCATGTAGGGCGCAGCCGGGACACCGTCTGGTCCCATTGATGCTGTGTTTTTGCTTTGGAGAGGCGGCTCTTACCTGAGCATCTGAGATGTCAGGGGCAGCACTCTGCTGGGATAGATATTTGCCCTTTTCGTGGGGGGGGAGAAGTTTGCGCTGAACCTGTCAGCTAGGATGTTGGCAATGTCTGTGGGTTCAGTGTATTTTTGTCATTTTGGACTAATTCTGAGCATATCTGGGAATTACCACCCAGGTTCCTAACATAACTAAAGAAAGCCTTGTGATTATCCTTAGTGTCCTGTGCAATTTTTCTCTCAAAGCTGGCCTTAGACAATTTTATGAGTGCCCGTAGTTTTTTGCTAATACTGATCAGTGATGCCTTCCCTTTTGGGATTTTGCTCTATCATTTAGTAGCTTCCTCCTTCTATTGTATAGTTTGTTTATGGCTGGGGTCCACCAGATAGGACGTCTGCCTTTGGAGGATTGGGTCTTGGTTTTATTTGGGATCGCATGATCCATGCATTCCTGAAGGTGTTCATAGAATGCGTTTATAAAGGATTCTGTGGTCTGGGCCATATTTTCCACAGGCCGGGGCTTTGAAGGATTCCACCTCGGTTTTGAGGAGTGTGAAATTTGCTTTAGAGAAGTTTTCACTGTGGTTTTCTGGGCAGGGGTGGGTTCGGGATGTGAATATCCAGTGAGATTAGTTTATGGTCTGATCTTACCAGTGAGGGATACACTTCTGGTCTGGAGCATAGAGTCCCCATGTTGGTGATGATCAGGTCCAGTATGTTTTCCCCTCTTGTGGGAGTGGTAACAAGTTGTTCCATAGCATTTGAGTTTATAAATTCTAGGAACCTTTGGGCTAGGGTGTTGGAGCTAGAGTAATGCTCCCAGTCTATGTTTGGGTAGTTGAAGTCGCCCAATATAATGGTGTTTGGAGAGACCTTCATATTTTCCAGTGTTCTCAGGAAGGCCGAATGGGGTTCCTGGGTTTGGGAGGGTGGTCTGTAGCAGGCTATAAACTGGAAGGCAGTTTTACCCACTGTTAGTTGCACATGGATAGTCTCTGATGCTTCGTGCTTTGCCACCAACCTGGAGGTGTGGGTATATTTGATGAATATCGATACTCCCCCTCCTTTTGTGGTTCAGTCCAAGTTTTGGGGCTGAAAAGCATGGTATGAGGTATAACCTGGTAGTGCTGGGGTGCTCTCGGGAGCCCTGAACCAGGTTTCTGTTACTGCACAGATATCGATGTTCTCCATGCTAAGGAGAGTTTCGAGTGTGTGCATCTTGAGGTTTAGACTTCTGGCGTTGAGTAGCATTACTCTTAGTTTCTTATCCCTTGTGATACCTATGGAGGTGGGTTTGTCTTTTGAGCCTTGCCTAAAAAGGCACTATGGGGTAGCAAGAGCCTTTGCCAATATCCAAAGTCCAGGGGTGACAGGTGCAAGCCGTCCCTAGTGAAGCATCGTGGCTTGTCGAGCATATCATCCCAAGCTGACAGGCATTGGATCCCCTTTGAATGACACCAGTACTTAAGCCAATTGTTGAAATTGATCATCTTGTCTTCATATTGTGGCATCATTCTTGGTGAGGGTAAGATGCTACTCAAGGTCAGGGTCATACCAGCCTGGGCTACATGCTCAGAGAGCTCCTTTATGTCTCTTTTCATGTAGTCCAGGGAGGTGCATCTCAGGTCATTCACACCAGCATGGACAATGACTGAGTCATATTTGTACTTGCCTTGGAGTGACCTGAGTGCTTGTGTTATGTGGCAGATCCTAGCACCTGACAGGCTGCTCACCGTGACCCTCTCCTTGTTCAGCCTGGTGAGCGGGACGTCAGTGTGCCTGACGATAGAGTCACCTATTACAAGTGTATCAGGTGTGTTGTTTAGTCTTAAGGGCTGTGACTGTTTGGCACACTGGCTTTGTGAGATATGTGTTGCATGTGTTTTGTTTTGGGGTAGCGGTTGCTTGGGTGTCTGCTTTGGAGGTCTCTGCTGCTTAGGTAGATCTTTATTTAGAGCCTCCGAGTATGTTTTTGTGTGATTATGTGTTTGGTTTGCTGTCGTGGTAGGTCTATGTGAGACTGGAATTATAGTGAGTGTGGTTTCCTTCTCCTCCTGACTGGTTATGCCAGTACTGAGTTGAGAGAACTTAGCCTCCAGTTTGGCTATATGGTTGCATCTCTCACATGTGTTGGAATTTGTTGGGAGGAGGAGAGGGTTGTCTGTGTACATGAGGCAGTTGTAACATTGCCTCAAGATTCCCAGATTCACCAGCTGGACCAGAGAGGAGATTGACAACTGACCTTTGGACATGCTAGAATAATATTGGGAATTCCTTAATAATTGAAAACAAGGGCCAGTGGGAAGTGAGGGTGTAGTGCTTTTAATTTTTAGTGCTGACTTATATAATTGCTTTAGTGAGCAAGTGCCAGGTAACTTAAGTGCAATGTGTTACAGGTAACTTAAATGCAAAAACGACAAACAGTAACTTTCTTTCAAGTGAAACAAGGAAATAAGTACAGTAAGCAATGCAGATATCACTAGTGATCCACAGAAGTGCTGAGAAGCCGCGTATTAGGTGGAATTAGCGTTCCAGGGAAATAACAAGCAAACAAACAACAAGCATATAAACAAAGCTAGATTCAGCAGGCCTGGATCTAGTCTATGCTACAGCAAACAAGGTGTACCAATTTCAGCAAGATACAGTTCAAATATTCAGGCACTATAAACCTTTAACCAGAAATTCCCAGCTCAGAAGGGCAGAGTCCAGCCTCTTCTCCCACAAGAGTGCAGACCACGAACCTTCTTAATGTAAAATAACTGGCCTGAAGCCCAAGTGCTTAAACCAGAACTAATACACTTTAAGAATAACAGATACTGGGCTCTCAATCAGCAGTTCCCAACTTAGAAGGATGAAAGCTACCTGTCCTGCCACCACAGTGCATGCCACAAACCTTCCTAATGTAAAACAACTGGTCTGAAGCCCAAGTGCTTAATCCAAAAGACTTAGAATGATAGCTACACTTTAATCAAGTTACTACCAAGCAGTAATAAATACAATTGAATACTTTAGAGAATGCCTGGATTAGTGCTCAAGTTACACAAACAAAGCTAGATCCAGCAGGCCCGAATCCAGTCTATGCCACAGCAAACAAGGCACCAACTTCAGTAAGAAGCAGTTCAGATATGCATGCACTATAAGCCTTTAACCAGAAATTCCCAGCTCAGAAGGGCAGAGTCCAGCCTCTCCTCCCACAAGAGTGCAGACCACGAACCCTCTTAATGTAAAATAACTGGCCTGAAAGCCCAAGTGCTTAAACCAGAATGAATACACTTTTAGAATAACAGACACTGAGCCCTCAATCAGCAGTTCCCAACCTAGAAGGATGTAAGCTACCTGTTTTGCCACTACAGTGCAGACCACAAACCCTCTCAGTGCAAAACAACTGGTCCGAAGCCCAAGTGTTTAAACCAAAGGGCTTAGAATGAGTTACACCAAGCAGTAATAAATACAATTGAGTACTTTTAAGATGATGCAAAAGTAAAATAAAGTAGGGAGAAACACAAGTACAGTAAAAGCAGATGAAATTTTTTTTTTTTCTGAACAAGTGCTGAGATCAAAGAAACAGATTTGAGTGCTGAAACTAGAAAACTGGCTAGTTATAAGAAAAAAAAACTAAGCTAGAAGGCTTCCCTCCAACACAGAAGGGCTTGGGGGCTCAGAAGCCTACAAATAGTCTATACCACTTAACAGGAAAGGCAGGAAACAAACTTAATTTTTTTTTTTTCTGTTTCCCAGATGCTGAACTTTCCACACTTCCCTTTATTACTCTGTTTAAAAACAAACTTAAGCTCTTCCTCAAAACACATTGGATGTGCCCCTGTACTATACCTGACTGACCAACTTACTCTTATTACTTGATTCAAACCTACCTTCTCATCTCTGAAATAATTTCATCTCAACAACTACTATTCTACCTCTCCATCATAGTCTTACTTATCACTGTATTCTCAAAAAAGTGACATATATTACTACTAGATGTATTACTCCACTGCTTCTCCATTTGACTTTCCGTTTATCTTCCTTTCTTATCTACATTTATACTATACTTTTTTATCTATTATTCTTTCTCAACTTTTAATTGTAACTTCATTACTAATTATACTAAGTCTAGTCAAATATTTTTTAGCTTTTTTATATACTTTATAAATGTGTGACCACTTAAAATTTTCTGTTTTCTTTACGGTGAATGCATTTGCATTCTAAATATGTACTTCTGTAGATGTGAACTTTAGATGTGGTTGGAGCTTTTCTCCCCGGGCCTCTACTGAAAATGGGCATATATCCAGCTAGACTAGCCCGGTCAACAAATGTAAAATAAATAAAAATAAATAAAATAACATAGAAGTAATCCTGGACAATAAAAACAAAATCGTAGTAATGTGCAAGACTGATAGTGGAAAACCTAGTATCCTTGATGCCCGCTTTATGTTGTAATTACAGCTTCTTAGCAATGAACTTACATTAGTAGGCTGAGCAGGTGGCTCACTCACCTTTTGCTCCTGAAGATCACATGGCTGTGGGGTCTATTCCATAAGCAAGTCCTTGGATTAATTTCCCAGTACTGACACTGCAGTGTGGCTTAAGGAAGCTGTTGCGCTCATGAGTGAGCTGTCATCTGGATGAGACACTAAACCAAGGTCCCATCTACCTGAGATGGGATATGAAAGCTCTCATGGCACTTATTGAAAAAAGCAGAAGAAGTCTACAGCTACCCAGACCAACTTTCCCTTAGATAATATGAATACTTCCTCATGTCTCCACTAAAGAGAGAGTACTAGCATATAGCCTAATGGAACTAACCCAATCAAGAAAGAGTAAATAAATAAAACATAAGCAGGGAATGATGTCATTCTATCTGCCTACAAAGAACATAAACGTAGGAGTAATTCTGTAGACACCAGGCAGTTTTACAGTTTAATAACACTCACTGTGACAATACTTTTTCTCACTTCATTCTTATTATGACTGTAGGCACACTAGTTTCTTCTGATCCCATAAATTCAGTTTATTCTCAGTCATGTCTAACTTGCCCTGCAATCTCCAGCTTAGGTTTCCTTGCAAAGACGAAAATATGCCATTTTTTTAAGTTTCTCTGGATGAAGTACTCCAATATTTTAACACTATCTTTTTCGATGTACTAAACTATCTTGCACCTCTTTGAACTGTTAGAATAAAGTCAAAGATATCCCCATGACTCTCCAAGGCTACCCGCACCTTTATGAGAAATAGGGACAAGCTGTAGAAAATCTGGACAAAATATAGAACCCCCTCTGACTGGCAAAAGTACAGATAACTTAGAAACCAGACAAAAATGCATTGCTAAGGATAAAAGAGATTTTTACTTCAACCCTCCTACAGCTCTAAGATCTAATCCCAAAAAATTCTGGAATTCAGTCAACCAACTATTGCATCCCAGTAACCCTTCCTCTCCCAATCCTCACCCAATTAGGACATCTGAAGACACTGCCACTATCTTTAATCCCTTCTTTATTGAATCTGTTACAAAGATGGTTAACACAAATCCTTCTCTAGCTAAAGACAACAACCACTCTATCAAATCCTCATGTTCCAACTTCTCTAAACAATTTTCTTTCTATCCTGTATCTACTACTTATATCAAATTTCTACTCTCTAAATTAAAACCATGCTCAACCTCAGCTGATAATATTCCTTCCTTTTTTCTCCAGCTAGCAGCTGATACACTAGCCTTTCCAGTAAATATCTTGATAAACCACTCTGTCACTGAGTATACATTTCCATCTATCTGGAAAGAATCTTACATACTACCTATCCATAAAGGTGGACATTCCCATGACATCTCCAATTTTAGACCTATAGTTATCCTGTCACCCCTCTCAAAAATACTTGAAACATGCATACACAGACACTATAATATTTAATACAAGAAGATCTACTTACCCCTACTCAGCATGGTTTCTGCCCTAAACACAGTAGAACTACTGCCCTGATCTCTTTTACTAACACTATATCCCTGGCTCGTGATAACAACAAACTTGTCCTTGACCTTTCTAAAGCCTTTGATACTGTCTGACACTCTCTATTTCTGACTAAACTGGCTAATCTTAACTTCTCTCCTTCTACTATCACTTGGTTTTCCAACAACCTCACTGATCGATCTCAATCAGTGAAGTGGCTCTCTGCACTCTCTCCCTCCCTCCTTCCCCATAAAAATGGGTGTACCCCAAGGTTTCATGCTGGGTCTACTGCTGTTTAATATTTTTACTAATTTACTCTATACTTCCTGCTCTCAGGCATCTCTTGTACAAATGCAGATGACACTATAGGCATTACTATCTCTGACTCCCCCTCTGCCCTCATCTCCCATACTCAAGCTGCTTTTACATCAGTTGAATCCTGGCTCTCCAGTAACCAACTAATCCTTAACCCTAAAAAAAAGACTCCTTCTCTTTCTCTCAAAATCTCGTACCCATCTTAAATCTGCATTTACTATACTGTCTCTCAATAAGACTCCAATAGTTCCTGAAACTAGTACTAAACTTTTAGGTGTCACTATGGACGATCAACTTAAATGTGATTTGCACATTAATAATTGCATCAGGAAGACCCATCAAAAATTAGGGCTTCTTTACAGAAACAGAAAGTTTCTTACCAACAAAGCTAAAGTAACCTTATCTTATACCTATTTGCTACCCAGTCTTCTTTACGGTTCACAAATACTCATTAACCTTAATACCGCACTCTTTGCAAATCTTAACTCAACCTATAACAAGATTGCCAGATTCTCTGCCCAACATACATATAAAACTCATCACTGTGTTTCACTTAAACACCTAAACTAGCTTGAACTACCTAATCTGCTTCTTCTCTCTCTCAGTTTCAGATTATACATTCTATATTATATCAACCTTTCTACTGCTCTAGCCTATCCTCCTGTATATCCCACTATACTCCCACTAGATCACTCCGAAGATCTGACCAAGACATACTACTTATCCACAAACCTAGGCATAACATGGGTAGCAACCTTTATAGCTACTATCCTACCATGGCTTGGAACAACCTTCCACTTCAGATTAGACTAATAACTCAACCCAAACAATTTAAATCAGCTGTAAAGGAACACTTAAAACTACTCTGGTCCTGCCCCTGAATACATCCCCCTTAACTTTCCCTTATACACAAACTGCTGACAAATTGACCACCTCCCCTAACTTTAACTTCCCCTCACTTCTGCTAGAATACTTTTATCCTCCTTGACCTTGCCTAACAGTCTTGGTCTATCTTTTTCCTGTCCCTCAGCTTAATTCCTACTTACCTACTTTCACATGCCCCTCAGCCTAACTTCTATAATACCTCCCCTCTTCACTTCCTGTAAGATATGAATATTTATATTTATATTGAACTAATACTCTATGGTTGGATGACTATGTCTAGGATAGTATGAATATGTCTAGGATAGTATGAATATATCTATTTGTCTCTCATTACCTGCATTTTTATGCTTACTTGTATGATGTTGCAAATACCAACAAAAATTGTAATTTCTTCTGTAATTGTTTTACTTCTATTGTATCATTTTTCTGGAACTTTTCTCCCCGGGCCTCCGCTGAAAAATGGCTACTTTTGCAGCTCAGTCGGACTACTCCTGGTCAACAAATATAAAATAAATAAATAAAATAATAAGAAATGAAGTAGCAAATATCTGCATTTTCCTACAGGAAATTGAAGAGAAAACAAGCAGTCATAAAACCAGATGTATAAAACTGGCCAAATTATGTTTTTACTTGTCTTATATATACTATATGTTTCTATATATTTTATTATCATGTTTCCCTCTGACTAAGGTATGGACCATGCAATGCTTTGTCGATCAATGGCATGTTTAATTATATTACTTGTTGTCCAAGTGGTCACCATAGCTCTAATGTAAATACTTTGTGCAATGCACACAGTTCAGCATTCTTTAAGATTGCTGACAAAAGTCTCATATCTGGAATACTGTTGAAACGCTGACACTGTTCTCTTACACAAATGTTGGCAGTGAGATATAATTTTGGGTACAAAAGTACTCTAGTCTCACAATTTTGAACAAAATGGAAGAAGTGCATGAATCTGTGTTGTGGCTTCAGAGATGATTCAGTTAATGTGATGATGCTTCCCCCAGTAACTTAGGGCTGTCAGATAAAATACTGCTTCTGACTTGCTACCTCATTTTGATGCAGTGACTCAGAACAAATCATCGGGTTTCTGAATTAATTCTCTATGCAAAACAATGCTGGACAAAACAAAGGGTTATGTTTTGCTTTGCATGCTTTCTGAAATGAATAATGCCTTAATCTGGGGCAGAGATTGTTCCTGTACAAATAGTACGGCTAAGTTTAATTTTGACACTTGGCATATTCTAATAGTTAGATAAATATGTTTTGTATGTTTTTTGTCACCGTGCCTGCTGACCAGCAGCCTTCACTCAAAGCTGGAGGGACAATCATCCAAGCAGTCATAGGAGTTGCTTGTGCCCTTGATAGAATTCTAATAATGAGGGCGTTTTTCTTATTAAGTATTAGCCCTTGCCTGCAGGTGTGTGTGTGGGGGGCCGTGACCCATATCACTGCTAAGGCTACTATACCTCTTCATACCTGTGCACACTCCCATGTATCCCCCCTGAGGAAGGCTACCACATTCACAGCTTGGTGTGCTGAATGCATGCTCCAGCACTCCACTGATATGTCACTGGCTCTCGTTAGGGGGATTGTGGGATAAGATGACCCCATTCCATCACCCCACACTTAATATAGGCATGCTGATCCTTCCCATGCCAGCTACAGTACACATTGGTGCCACTAACAGAACATGAATCGTTTTGGTCATAGTCAGGGCTTTATCTCTCTATTCCAGTGGAGCTGGCACAAAGCCAAATATGTTTTTTTTCTGGAATGTGAAGGCATGGGCTAAATATACAAATAAGGAAATAAAAAATCTTTGTTCTGGAATTAATTCACCTACAGAACGATATTACCTTGGCTGCTAGATGAAATGGCCCAGATGTATTTATTTAATGTGGTCTGTTATACTGCATGCTGATATTTCCTGATTTTAGTTCCAAAACTTGTTTTTATATATGCATTTCAATTTAATAATCTTTTTACTGTTTTTTTTTGTTATGTTATTAAAGAGGCTTAGGTATAAGCATGCCACATAAGCTGTTTTGATTTGATGGAGGTGCCTTTTCTGAATGAACACTGGCTTTAGTAACTATTTGATTCCTCTGGTGCACTGTTATGTATGTCATCATCCATTCTTTGTTCTACTAATTTATGTTGTTTTTTCTTAATATGTCATGTTTGTGATTTATCTGACAAAAATGTCTTTAGTTTAGAATCTGTTACACATAGCAATGTTGTATATGTCTCAGAAAAAAAATGAGGCCCGCCATGTTAAAAGTGTTCTCATGATGAAATGACAAAGGGACTGGCTGGGATTATTCTGAAGTTGTCAAGTGGTTGAGCAAAAATGAATAACTTCTTAAGGTACATTAATCACAAAAATGAAGATAGTCGCATTAGCCTTAAATGGAGATGCAGCATGTAACAGATAAAACTGTGAGGTGGTAAATGTCAGCAACAGACGGAGTATTGGCTAGGAAGAATGATGCTTTTCAGCTACACCGAGAAAAAGAGAAGGAAAACTGAGAACAAGGAAGGGGTAATCATGCAGAGGGGTAATCATATGGTTGGGAGTGACAGGTGTATTTATAGTAGTTGGTGCATATCCACTTCCACTCAGGCCATGTGAAGGACAGACTATGGCAAGGACCCATTTGTACACACATAAATGGCAAGGATAGTGTGTATGAGTATGCTTGTAAGGCTTTTCACAATAGATAGCAGCACACAGACATTCACTGATTTAAGAGTGGAAAAGATGAAATGCATACATGCAATTATTTTCATGGGTGACAGGAAGCAACTCATGTTCTTTGGCAGTGCTTGACATAATGTGCTGGGAGAAGAAAAGAGAGAAAAAAAGGAAGATGAAAAGATGAAGGAGAGAGGGTTTTACAAAGCAAGAGAGACAGACAGACAGACAGATGGAAAGATATAGAAAGAAAGACAACTTACAATATCTGTCACTTGATGCTTAATCTTTTTATTATACCATTGTACTTGGTCTATCTCCAGTGCAAATTAACACTCTGTATCAATAGATGCTTGTTTTGATTTTTCACTGATTTATGTGGCTTGTTTGGAGTGCAGAGAAAGCAAAAAATACAAATGGATGCCCCAGGGAGAAGCACAATGTTCAATGTACCAATTTTCTTTTTTCAGAAAAAGGAAAACATGAACTACATGTTGTACATGCACGTGTGTACATTTCTGTTTGTGTGATCTTGAGCGTGTGTGTGTGTGTGTGTGTGTGTGTGTGTGTGTGTGTGTGTGTGTGTGTGTGTGTGTGTGTGTGTGTGTGTGTGAGTGTGTGTATTTATACCTGTCTCTCAGAATCCTTCTGCTAGAAAACATAGCGTTATGAAAATGTATAGAATGACTACACTATAGATCGGTATGATAGAAAAGAAATGTGATGTAGAAGGCTGAAAATGGTAGGTTGATTCTTGCCTTGGTAGGTGAGGTATTTATTTTTACACAGTTTTATGTGCTCTGAAAATTATTCTCCTTTTGCTCCTCAGAATTAACTTTTATTCTTTTCATACTTGTTCACATCTGAAACAAATTCAGCTATGAGATAAGGTAAATGAAAAGTTAAGATGTATGTATGTTTATCCTTCTAGTAACCGGGCAAGCCTTAACTTCCTGTTTTCAGGGGTAATCATGGATCACTGTCTAATTAAGAGACTTTTTCAGAGTCAAACAGTGTAAAAGTGAAGACTATTTGGAATTACATTCAGGATTATTAAAAAAAACTTCCAGACTTAATGATCCGTGCTAAGTTGCAAGTTTGTAAATTCAGGTTTTGCTTTTCTTTTTGGTTCCCAGTCTCATAATGACAAGCTTCTCCTGAGTCACACTGCTGACCCATTCAATCGACACAAGGCCAAGAGCCCTCTAGTCCATTGATTTCCCTGTAAGGAGAGAGTCAGCAGATAGTACCACCTTCCTCTGTGAGGGCTGAAGCCTTTTTTAATATTATGTGCTTAACTCTCTCACCTGGCCACAGGTGACTTCTGTAAATGCCTACCATGGGTGTAGGATACATGCTAACCCCCATACCTGCCCTACCTATATGTGGCATATCATGTAAGACAAGTGCAGTCAGCTGGCTCCTCATTGCAGACCAAACCATGACCCCTTCATCCCCTCCATCAATGTGAGCCAGATAACAATTGAAGCTACTCTCCTCCTTCTCCTGTGCCAGCTTCTCTTATCTCTCAGTCCAGTAATCGAACCTGTGTCACTGTGAAAGTTAGAGCTTCATCCATCTTCACCAGCTCAGCTGGCCTTATGTTCTGCTATTACTGTATCCATTTTAAGGATGGACAGACATAAGGTGTTCTTTCAGATTTTCAGGCCTCATACCTCTGAAACTGTTTCCTGACCTACAGCCAGATGTCCAGGAGATTGAAGTTAAATAAACCATAGAAAGGCTTGCTAATAACAAGGCCACAAGAAATGATAGTATGGCATCTGAATTGTGTAAAATCCAGCAAAATGTTGCTATTCTTGTGTTACTTGATATCTACCATCAAATTTGGAAAACATGGCAGCGACCACTAGATCGTAAAAGACCAACTTATATTTCATTTGTAAAAAGCTGCTGCTAAAGACTGGTCTCATTATCAATCAGCTGCATTTGCTTCACATGCTATAGTAAGATAATGTTTAAGATCCTGCAAGACAGACTCCAGCAACGTATGGACTAACAACTGCCAGATGTGCAAGCTGGTTTTAGGAGCAGAGACACAAGAAATCAAATTTGCTAACATCCAGTGGATAATAAAGAAGGTAAGAGAAAGAGAGGTATACAAAAATATTTACCTCTGCTTTATTAACTACTCTAATGCCTTTGACTAGTGTGGACCATAACAAACTGTAACAAGTTCTTAGAGAAATGGGAATCCCGTACCCAGCTCATGTGTCTTCGGAGGAATTTGTATGCAGAACATGAAGCAGCAGTTAGACCTGAATATGGAATAACTGGCTTGTTCAAGACTGAGAAAGTAGTACAACAAGCCTGTATATATTCACTCTACTTACTCAAGTTATATGCTGAATACGTCACATGAAATGCTGAGTTAGGTAAACCAGAAAGCAAAATCAAAATGGCTGTGAGAAATAATATATATATATATATATATATACACATATACACTCAAAAAGAAGAAAAAAAAACAACAACATGATATTGCAACAAAGAAAAAGAAACATTGCATTCAACATAGCAGATTCCCAGAGATACCAACCTGGTTTAACCACAAAATGAGTTGTAGATCCACATGTTTAATGTATACACTGTATACCGGTATGTAAAGAAGGAAATATGGTGGCAGAACAGAAGATGGGAATAGGTTAAGTGTAGTAAGGAAGGAGAAAGTATAGGGAGGTTAGACATCACTTTGAGAAAGAAAGTGAGTTAGAGTAAGAAGAGAAAAGAGGGTAGAAGAGGAGAGGGGGAGATGATAAATTCCATGACTATTGGAAGTTACACACAGTGTTGCACATTGAGCGGGCATAGAGATGAGTGAGCTGGGAGCAAGGGAAATGGCTACATAACTGTACAGCTTTCAAAGCAGATGTATTTGCTTCCCTAAAAAGGTATTTTTGAATTCAATGTGGACTTTTTTGAAGGTGTACATTTCTGTGTTGTCGGTTGGCAAGGATTACTTTAGCTGGGGTGCTAAGACAGAGAAGCTGTGACTGCTGCAGTAGAGTTTATTCTTAAGAGTGTGCAGTGCCTGACCTAAACTGGGAATGGATCTTAGGTGCTAGTGGTAATCTGAGACCCATTGTGTTAGATGTCCAACAAGAAATAGGCAGGAGGTTTGCTGTAATAGCTTATGGGTAAGGTAGCAAAGTAACAGCCTCAACCTGTCCTGGACTGAGAATAAGTCAGTTTGCTTTGTTAATACTAATAAGTGGTGCACTGTTTAGGGGACAAGGGTGATGAACATGCAAATACTGATGGAGAACCCTTGAAGGACTGAGAGATTTGTCTTGGAGGCAGCAGCTGTCATAGAATGTTCATATTCCAAATAGGCTAGAAGCACCATTTTTCCAAGGGCTATTCTTCCTTCTAGTGAAAGAAGGTGAGAAAGCTTTTTTGTCTAGAATATGATTGTGCCTGACTGTGCCAATGTTGCCTTTGGTACTGGAAATAACGAACTTAAAGTTAATGAGTTGGTTAAGCCAGGCCTTAAAAGTACTGAAAGTGTGCAACAGTTTCCAGGGGTTGTAATTCTGTGTTGTAACTGGATCATGGGGTGGAAATTTGTGATACATTTTAATCAGATACACCATTAATCATAAGTATTTTTTATTCAGGTGATACCAGATGGATGGTGGAAAGTGAGAAAAAACCAAAAAGCATATTTGTAAAGGTGAAAGTAAAACGTGCAAAGGCTGGCTTGCTGCTTATGGGTGAGATTTTAAAGAGACAAGATATCACATTGTCAACAGAGATCTGTAGAATCTAAGTGTTGGTTTACCCAGTAATAACGTAATTGTGAGAGATGGACTATAAGTAAGTTATGCACCATAAAATTAAAGTCTTTGAACTGTGGTGTTGAAGAAAACTTTTGACAATTCCATAGACTGAAAGATCAAATCAGTCAATACTTGGGGAAATAAATCCACATGGTTAACTGAAAGGTCTGGTAGTAAAACTAAAACTCAAATAGTTTGGCTGTATAATGTGATGAAAGGATTCACTAGAGAAAATAATAATGCTGAGAAAGACTGAAGACAAAAGAAGACCAGGTGGCAGAGGTTAAGGTGGACAGACAGTATTACTGAAGTCATGAATATAAATTTGCAAGAACATAAAGAAGCAGTTCCTGACAGACAGGCATGGCATGCTAAAGTATTTAAGACTACAATGAGTCAGATTCCACTAAATGACTGAACATGAACAAAAAAGGAAGAGGTGTCCAATTAAAAGTACCATTAAAATATGCTTCGTAAACCTTCTGAATAGACTGCATTTAACTGATGAATTCAGTTTATTTAGCAATTTATTGATAACTTCCACAAGTTTGTTAGTACTGATTGATAGCTAATGTCATTCTATCTCTCTGTCTATATCAGGTTGTAGTGATTCATATGTAATACTTAAAGCCTATGACTCATTTTATTTTTAATTGTGTGTGTGTGTGTGTGTGTGTGTGTGTGTGTGTGTGTGTGTGTGTGTGTGTGTATATATATATATATATATATATATATATATATATATATATATATATATATATATGTATATATATATATATATATATATATGTATATAGAAAGAGAGGTATATAATATATATATATATATATATATGTGTGTGTGTGTGTGTGTGTGTGTGTATATGTCTGTGTGTGTTTGCATGTGTGTAGATAACATATATAGTTATATGTGAACTGTATGTTTGCTGTTTTTTTTATTTTTTTATCTAGCTATATCAGGTTGTAGTGATTCATATGTAATAATTAAAGCCTATAACTCATTTCTATTTTTAATGTTGTATTGATATGTGTGTGTGTTTGCATGTGTGTAGGCTAGATATAGTTATATGTGAACTATATGTTTGTCATTTCTAAGGCATTATTGTTGCTCCTGTCTTTTAACTTTGCATACAAATAAACTGTAATATATGCACTCCTAAATTTAGAGTAGTCTATAATCATACCACTCAATAAATAAAGCCCTTCAATGGGCATTACAGTCTACAACCTATAGATGTACTCTGCCTCCTGTCTGTCAGAACTGCCTGACAGAATTATTCATAAACAGATATTGGATCCGTAAATACCAGTGCCCTTCTCACTGATGAGCAGCAGCAGGGATAGTCCTATTTTCAGTGTCTGAGTAAAAATACAATGAACTCAACAAAAGGTAGTATGCCTGTGCCATATTCCTTGACATCGCTAAGGTATTTAAAATTTTCAGACATGCCCATCTACTTTCTGCACTTCACCATCTGAGAAACATCTGTGGCACAGAGGGAAGACATGCTAACTAAGGCCACGGTGACCATAACTTGAGTAGTAACTCAGAAAGTAGAAGAGCTGGCTAGGGAGTAGTGGGAACCAGTGACCAATAGTGGCTTGCCCATACAAGAGGGAGGGAGATAAATACATTTTGCTGTAGGAGCACTTTCTGGGGAAGGCACCAGAGGGTGCTTCATATACACAGGGATGCATGTGACCAGCCTAAGAGTGCTGGTATTCCACTGTTGGGCATTGTGGATATGTAGAGCCATGTACTTGTTCTAGGATTGGCATGACAAGCATTGCAGCATACCTGATGACTAGTAAAGGGAAGATGGTAGATATACCATACTGTGTCCCAGCAGTTCTTAAGGATGACTCTGTACCATGACTATGGTGACTCCCCTTGCCTGATTTATGAATGTGAGAGCTCCAGTGCAAGGATCTCCCCTCTCAAGATACAGCACCAGTTCAGGGGTAAGCCAGAGTTGTGGGCTAGAGGTACAATGGACAAAAGGAGTGGCATGACTCATAGAGTACTTCTGGGGCCCAAAAACAAGATTAAAAAAGACTTTCTCACCCAGCAGAGCAGTTCATTCACTTGATCTGCTCTGATTTGTGTACCACCCCTGAGACAGAGTCCAGAAAGCAAGATGGCACCAAGTCGCTCTCCCCCCATGAAAGCATGTGCTGGAGCACCACTTGGATTTATGTTAGTTCCTCTACTATTCTTCATTTATGTAAACAGCCTGTGGAAAAACTGTGAAACCCCTTGATAACGTTGGTATGGAGATAACGTTACACTGTTGTGTTCCTCTAGCTGTCTAATGGCAACACAAGATAAACTCTAAGATCATTTCAATAAGCTCCAGGACTTGCTTATTAACTCTGACCTTTTGTTAAATCCTTTCCAAAGCAAGTGTATGATTGTTGAGCCTCATTATAAATCAGTTTAGTAGATCTAGCCTCCTAAAAATACAGCCACATATGGTAATACCACAGAAGTGGTAAAATCAAATAATAGAGTTTGCCACAGATCAAACTCTTAAATTCATCCTCTAAGCGTAAAAAGTCATTAACATGAAAATCAGTTAATAGGCATGTTTTACTGACTGAAAACCTATCTAACACCTGTAGCTAGAATTACAGTTGCTAATTCTGCTCTTCATTCCACCTCCTCTCCACTTCACTACTGCAGATAACTGCCTCAAGTCACCTTCTCAATAAACTAACTTCTTTGTGCAGCACTGCATGAAATTCTTCGACTACCGCCAGCTTGCTGGAACTACATAACTAGCAAAAGCATAGCTACCTTACATTCAATCATAAGCTGTAACATAAGTATCAATAATTCTATTTCTGATTCTGATTCATCAAATTTAACATTTCACATGATTTATTAAGAAAATTCATTAAATCTTTCACCATGCCCTGTTCATAAGTTTATCTTAATATTGTCAATTTCTTGACGAGATTTCTTGTATTTCCCTTTCTGTTGCCTTCTTCTAGTTCATTGCCCTGCTCATTTAAATCTCCCTTTTTAGCTCTTCTTGCTATTTTTGGAAATTCTTCATTTAGTTAAACATACTTTTTCCCTATTTCCATTTATTTTTGCTGTCCTTCTTTCCTTAGCCATTTCTAAATCCGCCACAGACAGTTTTGCTACGTAATCTTTTTTATGTTCGGAATATTTGTGGCACCTCCTTGACACTATCACAGACCTCTGTCCATAGTTCTTCAGGTACTCTATCCAGCATGTCTCCTCCCGTATATGATTTCTTCACCGCCATTACATATTCACTTGGAATATTGTTGAACTTTCATATACTTGGTCTGAGTATTTTTTCTTGTGTTATTTCATTTAATTTGAAACTTTGTGATAATAAGCTGATGGTCTGTCCACAGTCAGCTCAAGGTCTTTCTTATGCTGACTGTATAGGGCTCTTCATCTCTGACTGTAAACTATGTACTCAACCTGATTTTGGTATTGTCCACCTACTGATAGCCATCTTTAAAGTGTTCCATTAGGCTGCTGAGAGTTTTTGTTATTGCGAGTGAATTATCTTGGCAGAATTCAGTTAGTCTATGTCCCATTTAATTTTTTACTAGAAGGCCAAACTTGCTCTTTATTTCAGCTGTATTTGACTGCCATGTTTAACATTCTAATCACCAATAATGAATGTAATATTTTTTGGCATTATTTGCAGAAGGTGCTACAGATCCTCATAAACCCAACTGGCTTCCTCCACTTCACATTCTGTAGTTGTTACATAAACTTGTACCGAAGTAATGTAGAATGTCTTGCCTTGTAGACTGAATGAGATCATTCTGTCATTTTTTGGGGGTTGCAATCGAGCACTGACTTTAACATATTTTTATTGACTATGAAGGCAACTCCATTTCTTCTGCACGATTCTTGTCCATAGTAGAAGATCTGATGATTATCTGATGTAAAATGATCCATTCAGTCCATTTTGGTTTACAAATTACCAAGATGTCCGTGTTTATCTTTCTCATCTTGCATTTAAATAGTTCATAGTTATTAAATTCCAAGTTTTGATTGTGTAGTATTTTGCAACTGGACTTTCATTTTTGAGCATCTCAACAGAGGGGCATCCTTTTGGTTTTGATTCAACCAAGCCATTAGTTCTGTTACTATGTGTACTTGCCATCTGCTCTCATATTCATATTCAGGTGCCATTTCAACATACCTCTGATTGCTTCTGTCCATAAAGCTTTCTTGGAAAAAATGGATTGGCTTGCATTACCTTCTTCAGTGGACCATCTTTAGTCTCATCTTTCCTCCATGACGTGCCCTTGGGTGGCCATACCTGATATAGTTCATAGTTCACTGAGATACATAAGCCTTCTTCCCCATTAAAAGGTAATGTATATAACCTTCTTAACAACCTTACTTATAAAAAAAAAGTTATAGCTGGAAAAGCAATTTTCCAGAATGTCTAATAAATACTGTTTTATGGATTAAAATAAGGGAGTCTCATTCAGCTCATTAAAGTAAATCTGATATAAAAAATCTGCATAAAAAATAATTAGCCAAAAAAATGTACAGGTAGTAATGTAGCTAAAATAATACTGAATTTTGTATCTAGTCATAGGAGGTTACTAGGCTAATGGTCCCAGGGCCCTTACAAGCCTATCCAGGTTCAACCAATGTTTCTAAGGGTGTCTGCTTCAAACAGATACTAAAATCAGCACCTATTGCCCCTGTCCAAGAGGTTCACAGGTGGAACTCCCAGGGTGAATTTCTGGTTACCCATCCAATGGTCCAAATTATGCGTAAATTGGGCCAACGAGGGGCTTTGGTAAACATGAAGAGGAAGCTTGTTCCAAAGGTGGGGCAACCTCTATGACACAATCTGTCTCTCCAGCAAGTTCTGCTGATGTCACATACCAGGTTAAGGTCCTGTAAGCAAGTGACCCGTGTGCCATTTGACTTGCGAATGTGCAGCATTTCCATTAAAGCTGGGTCAGAGACTGCTCTATATGCAAGGCAGAGGTCGCCTCTGAGCAGTTTGTATGACACAGAGTAAAGTGAGGATTTCAGGCTGTCTGCATAAGACAGATCTTGAAGACCCTGAATTTTCTTTTTAAGGAACCTTTGTGTTCTCTCCAATTGCTGCAGGTGTTTGGAAAGGAACACACCAAAGGGAGCGTTGCACTCTATTATCAACTTGATGACGGAAGAGTACAGGGAGGTTATAGCTTCTGTTAATTAAGGACTCAGATCAAAAGCTAATGGTTAGACTGAAACAAACTAGTTACATTTTGACACAAACAAGTAACAAGCATGATATTGTAAATAATGAACAGTAGCGGACAGACAAGCTGAAGTCATAATAAGACTATTTTACAATATAAATTACATAAAAAGGCAGCAGACTAACATGTGAAATTAAAGCCTGCTAAGGGGTAAAACAGTAGAAAGGTTGACTATTAATACTAAAACTAAGATGACAGCCATGACAGCAAGCATCTAAGGATGTCAGTGTAAAACATAAGCCCTGTGATAACCAGGTAAAAAATATTTCCTTAGGCTTATTGCCTGATATGTAAAAATACTTGAATACAACAGTGATATAAAACAGTCATTTGCCCATGTGATTAGCATAACTATAGCCCAAAAACTGCCAGAAGGGATGTTAAGGTAGGCCCATGTAAGTTAGGAAAATCTAAATAATATGGAGATGCAGAAAACAAAGTATAATTCAATATATAGAAGTGTGTCAGATGAACAAGTTCACAAGCTTTTGGCAATGCTTGGTTCCTAAAATCCCAAGAAGCAAATAGTTTGCACAGCATGTCCTTGCAGACTATAGGATTCAGTATACGACTTCACCAGCAGACAACAATGCAGCAAATAAAAATCCTGGTAAGGTACCAACCTGGATTCCTGGTACATACAACTAGCAGTGCAAAAATAGATTAAAACCAGACCAGAGAGGTAGATCAAGTAATAGAATTCCATTAAATCTCCAGTTGGTAAAACTCCAGGCAGGAACTCCTCCAGAACTCCAGAAGTTTGACTAAGTGAATAGATTAAAAAAATAAAGGGTCAGCAAAGCAAGCACTCACACAACACATAAAAAAGCATAAACTAAGTGAAATACTTTGCCCATCAAATGGACATTCTACAGAACTAGTTAAATCTCATACACTATATTCTGACTTCACTTGCTTGACTGCAGGACAAGTATAATAAACAGTGGGAACTTTAGCTGAAAATTAATGTCCTTATAATACAGAATAGCTTTGGTTGAGTGAAATAAAACAAGAATTTTCAAGTCAAAAGTCAATTTTAAGATAACAAAGTATATGAATGCCTTATTGCCAAAGAAACATTCAACTCATAAGTAATTAATTCCAGACGAGGGCACTCATCCCGAAAGCCCAGTGACAACAACAGCAATAAATAGGCAGTGCTATTAGATCTAAGCTATAAAACTATAAATTTACTTAAAAGAAAATGTGCATCCTGTGAAACTGCACAACATGCTACTGTTACCCTCAACATTAAAAGCAAAGGCAGCCACTCACCATCATATCACATCCATATTAATCATTCCTCAGAGTCCCTGTGCATGGAATGTGTTTCTGGGGAATTGATGGCTGGAGAGTAAAGAGGAAATAAAGACATGGTGCATGCAAGAACAGTTCTGCTTTTCAGGTAAGACAGGGCAGATGGTGCACACAGCAGTGCTAAAGGGTAGGACATAGCCACACATTGTGATGCATGTGGACATTAATGATTTGTCAAAGGGACACTGGAAGAGGTATTAGAAAGTCCTGTGTATGGAAATGGGTATAGTGCGGGTCTTAGAGATACTTTTGGCACCAAAGACTACTAGTTTAATAAAGGGAAGGATTGGGCAGTATAATTGTTGGCTCAGGGACTGAGAATTGAGAAGTGGGGCATAGGATGGTCAGGCAGGACTCCAGAGGATGATACTTTATGTTGTGATGCTAGGTTTCGTTTTAGTACTAAAGGCACAGGAGTGCTACAGAAGAGGCTTGAGAGGTACATAATGGGGTTTTACCTTTGAAGTTCGATGGAGAAAACTAGAAAGGTGCGGGATGGGAAGAAAAATGGTTAGGTAGCTTGAGGTACAACTGAGTATGAATTATGTTGTAAGAAAAGGAGGGTCCTAGTACAAAAGGAAGGATAATATTTTGCAATACAATCATTTATTTATTTAATTATTTATCACAGTAGCTAACGGGATAAGTTAACTAGTCCTGAGACCTTTTTCAGTCATGACTCAAACCCAGTGGCAATCACAGACATAAATCATTAGACATCAGAAGACCTCTTTGTTACATGACAATCATATCATGCACGTAAATTCTTAGCTAGATTTTGATCCAACAAACTATTTTTATTACATAACTCAGTCACTTTTATTAAGAAACTACAAAACAACAATTACAGTTGCATGCATTAACACGCAGTCGAACAATTAATCATATGGCATGCATATGTTACGTTTTTGTTATCATTCGCTTACATTATCAATGTTTCTTATAGTTACGTGTTAACTATTAAAGTTGTATTAACAAATTATATACAACAGGAATGTTTACATTTGTTTGCTTAATCTTGACTATATAACTGTAACATTTGTTTGTAAGAAATGTAAAATTAGAGTTGGCATTGGTGTAATGCAACACATTTTACATGAGTTTCTAAAACAGCTATACAGAAAATTATCTTTAAGTTTACTTTTGAATGTAGAATATTCAGTAATACTATACGTTTTGTATAGTAATGAGTTTGCAAATGGCAGGTAATATTCTGGAGGATATGTTTTTTCCGATTGTGAGAGTAAAGGTGCATCTTGGTAAAAAGCTTGTTTTGTGATTGCTTAAGGAATAGTTTTAATGTTTTCTTTTCAAGTTGTTGGCTAAATTGTAAATTATTTAAGGAGGTAGTGTGTACATGTGGTAACATTTATCCAGTTGGCTTTTGATTATAAAGTTGCAGCAGTGCTGTTTAGTTGTAGA
Organism: Protopterus annectens; assembly: GCF_019279795.1. NCBI lineage: Eukaryota > Metazoa > Chordata > Ceratodontiformes > Protopteridae > Protopterus > Protopterus annectens. The sequence continues at coordinate 233,760,112 of NC_056751.1, read as the reverse complement.
AACTATTCCAAGACAAACTACCTTTTATTAAATGATAACCGGTCAAAATTTCAAGCCCCACCAAACCCGATTAACACAGCAGCCTATGGGGAATTATTCACAGAAGCTCTGTGCAACCATGTCAGTACCTTTGCATAGAGGTTGCTGTGCCCACCAGAATTAAGCCCAAAACTAACTTGGAAAAACAAACCATCCAGGTGGAATTCAAAATTAAACAGATTGTTCAACAAAAGAAAAAAAAAGTCATAACTAAAATTAGAAAGTGAAACATTAAAAAAGATAAAAAAAGCTCTCTTGTCAAACAGAGTAGACAACTAAGTGACCTAATTAATTAACAAAAGATTTTTTAAGTAAAGATAGCATCCCAGGTGAAGGGCAAACATAAGGTCTTCTTTAGCTAAGTCTGAAACCTCAAAGGCATCAATGAACTGTTGGCAAATATAACCATATTTGCAGAACAGAGAAATATCACAAATCTTATGGCTGACAAATTCAGCTCCAGCTTTAACCCCCTCACCTCAGCCATCCCTGATGAAATACAGAACTCCTTGAACTATCATTTGGGAGCAGCTCTTAAATGCAGTCTCTGATACCAAAATACAGCTTTGATGGGCCTTGATAATATCCCAGGATGCCTCCTAACTAGCCTGAAATACGACATATCAGGGACATTGAAGTCACTAGTAACCATAGCCTCCACATAGGCTTTGTGCAACATGACTGGAGAACTACAATGGTCATCTTTCCATACAAGGGCAGGCCATCAAAGTATCCCAGGAACTACAACCCATTAATCTGACTAGTTTCATATGCAAAGCTGTTGAAAGAATTATCATGGAAATTAACAATGGCATAGAAAACCTTCAGACACTGGACCCAACCCAGTTTGGTTTTGGAAAAGGCAGGTCATGCCACTGAACCTGGTAGACGTCTTTAAGAAGGTCACCAAGGCAATATATGAGGATGAAATGGTGCATACTGCCTATCTTGACCTAGCTAAGGACTTTGATACAATACCCCACTTGGGCATTGTAAACAATCTCATGGAGTTATACATAAATCCCTGTGTAACTTGCTGGATAGCTAGTTTTCTCAGACAGGACCCAGGAAGTTAGAATCAGAGAGACCACCTCCACAAAGACACCAGTCACCAGTGGAGTCCCCCGGGGTTTTGTGCTAAGTCTTTGGCATCTATTTTTTTTTTTGGAAATCAAGGCCAATGTCAAGGCTCTCTGGCCTGCCAAGTTTGCAGGTGATTAAAAGCTAGGAGCACTCATAGAACCTCCCTTCCAAGATACTAATATCTCACAAGTGTAACACAGACAAGTGACATGTACCAAAGCCACAGCTTATAACTCAATGCCAAGAAATGCATAACAGTACCTTTTGGGAAGCTGGCCATCTAGAAGAACCACCTCATGGATAAAACACCTCTAAAAGCAGACACAATAGTCAGAGGTTTGGGTACTCATGTAGACAGTATCCTGGCTTTTGACTAACATGTATCTAAAGCAGTAAGAAAATCATTCCATATCACTCAATTTATAAGCAAGACCATGGCATCTAGGTCCGAGAAAGTCATCAGATCCATCACTGAGTATAACGCCCCCTTCAGTACGTACCTGACCAGGCCCATGCAACAACTGGAATATCTACAGAGGTTCATCATCAAAAGAATATAGGGCATAGACTCAATGGCCTATGCAGAAAACCTCAGATTCTTGTCTCCATACTTTATGTCCTACAGATTTACACCTGGCATACAAGGTATCCTTGGATTCCATTCTGATGGCCCTTTTGCATATCCACAAAACAAACAGCACCAGAACTACTAGATCTAAGGATTTAAACTTTACTTCCAACTTAAATAGGACATGTTGAAAGGACAGGTATGTATCTCAGAGGATCCCCATTTTCTGGAATAGGCTTCCCATCCATGTGAAGCAGAGCCCTTCCCTAGCCCTATTCAAGTACAACCTGGACCACTGGATGAGAAATTGGAAAGTCATCCCTGGACTGACACTTATGTCTCTGATGGACATAAGCAACCATTAAATAATGCTATAATTAGTGCATACCCCTTAAAATAACCTCTAAGGCACAATAACTCATGGAATACATTTGGATTGCATGGCTATTGTCACTCATTTGTTTCTAATACAAATAATGAGAAGGCTTGGGTTTCGTTCAGATGCTTTAATATATACAAACACATCGGGATGGATAGCAGTATCTTTAAATACGAACAGACTAGTTAAAAAACAGAACTTACATACATACATGTTCACATCTCAACAGCTAACTACAAAATGTCAGTCAGGCTCGTATGTGCTCAGTATTTATACTCTAGTGCAAGCCCTTGGATGGCTTCTTAAAAGTACAGACACACATATTGATCTACATCCTCCCTCTTAAAAAGATTGCCCTTTATACGAAACAATGTTAGAGTTAGACATGCATTATTATATACATTGGAAACAAAACACAATGCAGTCCAAGTTGCTTCATATCTGCTGCAAGGTTTAGAGATTCGACCATATCTTGTAACATAACAGTTGGGACTAAATTTAGCAACAGGGACAGTCTGCAGTGCACAGCTCATATCAGGAACTTCTGGATTCATCATAGGAACAGGAATGTCCTCTGGAACTTCCTCTAGAATTGGAGCATTGGACAACTCACTCTGAGATAAAGAGTCTTTCTCACAGGTTATCTGCTGTGATATAGGTTTGGACACTGGTCTCAAATGTTTCCGATTCCACCTAAAAGTTGCTCGTTCTGATTCTACAATGTACGATCTCAGCTCTGGACCAGTATTCTTCATGACACCAATCCGATTATAACCTCTGGACGTTTGCATCCTTACCACTTCTCCCTCTCGTAATGGATTGAGTGGTTTACTGGTCTTATCATAGTAGGACTTCTGGGATAGGTGCTTCTTCAACAGATTGGCTTTCACTGATCTGTTGTTCCTGACCGATGTAACCAACAATTGACTACTGATTGGTAATGTGGTTCTGGTTTGTCTCAACAGAAGTCTCTGAGGAGGTGAACCAAAATGTTTATCATGAGGAATATTTCTGAGATCTGAGGAGGTGAACCAAAATGTTTATCATGAGAAATATTTCTGAGATTCAAGACATTCAAGAAAACATCAGTACTGTCTCATTTTGATTTCTCAAGTTACTGGTTTGCACTTTGAACTGTGCATTCTGCAAAACCATTTGACTGTGGGTACTCTGGACTACTTGTGACATAAGCAAAGTCCTATTCTTCAGCAAACCTTTTGAACTGTTGGCTTGTAAACTGCATGCCATTGTCAGAAATAACTTTGTGTGGACTTCCATGTACAGCAAAATGATGCTTCATCTTAGTAATGACAGTACCGGATGCTAGGTTAGGAAGTAAGTCAATCTCAAACCAATTGGAGTAAGAGTTTACTAACACCAAATAATGTTGACCATTCCACTCGAAGATATCAGTGGCTACTGTTGACCAAGGTAGTTCCGGAATCTGATTATGCTGAAGTGGTTCCTACTGTTGATGTGGCTTTGTACTATTACACACTGAACAAGAAGAAAGTGCTGTCTCAATGTCCTGTGACAAAGAAGGCCAAAATGCTATCTCTGTCGTCCTTCTTTTGGTAGATTCAGTTCCTGGGTGACCACGATGCAAGATAGTAATGTACTCAGGTTGCAAGGACTTTGGAGCAATTACTTTCAGACTTTTCATTATGATACCTTTGTCAGACAAAATCTCATCTCTGTATGGAAAATAAAGTTGCACTTCTTGAGGTAAACAAGATTGCTTTTATGGCCATCCGTAATTGATAAAGTAGTTGAGCCTTTGTAAAACTGGTTCTGTAGCTGTGTGTTCTCTCAGCTCATCAAGACATGTGGAAGAAAAATTTCTCACTTCCATGATCATCAGTTGATTGACAACCTCGACTGTCATTCTGTTTAGTGGTATTTCTGGGTGATATGGAAAATGTATCAGCAAGATAAAGAAGTTTGCCTTTCTTGTAGACAAGATTGAAATTATACTTTTACAATCTCAGCATCATATGTTGGGGTCTGGCTGGAGCTGAATGCATTGGCTTTCTCAGGATTGTGACTAGTGGTTGGTGGTCTGTTTTGATCTGGATAGGTCTACCATAAACATAATCATGGAACTTCGAACATGCAAATGCAATTGCCAAAAGTTCTTTCTCAATCTGGGCGTACTGCTGTTCAGTTTGGGTGAGAGTTCCCGATGCATAGGCAACAGGTTGAGCCTCTTGAAAAATTATTGCACCAAGTCCAAATTTTGAAGCATCACAGGAAAGTGTAATTGATTTGTGAACATCATAATATCTGAGTGTTGGCGGAGTAGCAGTTCTCTTTTTCAGGACATCAAATGATCTTTGGTGTTGCTCTAACCAGGACCAGGACATATCTTTACATGTCAGCTCTCTGAGTGGTGCTGATAGTTGACTCAAGTCTAAAATTAACTTGCCTAGGTAGTTGACTATGCCAAGAAAACGTTGCAGGGTTTGAACATTGTCTGGAGCTGGCATCTTGAGAATGGCTGTTTGCTTTGTAGGCCTGTACTCGTAAATAAATTACCAACATAAGGAACTTCTTGTTGTCTGAATTTTCATTTCTGTGCATTGAGCTTAAGATTCACTTGATGTGCCCTTTCTAGAACTTTTCTGAGGTTTCTGTCATATTCAGCTTCATCATGACCTCCTACTAGTATGTTGTCCACTATAATAGCTCAAGGATACCCAGAAAAAAATTTGCTCCATTGCACTCTGACAGACTTTACTTGCAGAATTTATCCCAAATTGCCTTCTCAACAATCTGTACCTGCCATACGGAGTAATGAATGTAGTGAGCAATAATGATTTTTTTTGTCAATCTGAAATTGCCATAATGAACTCTTTGCATCTAAGACAGAAAAATTAGTGGCGTTTGGCATCAAGGCTGTGACTTCTTTGACTGTGTGCTTTGGATGATGAGGTCTTTTTAGTGCTTTGTTCAAATCTTGCAGCTCAATACATATTCTGATGTCATCTGAGCTTTTCTTATGAGCTACCACCATGGAAGATACCCATTCAGTTGGCGTTTCCTCTGGGCAAATTACACCTTGTCGCACCATTTTGTCTAACTCAACTTTGACACTGTCCTTGCATGGCTATTGGAACTTTACGTGCTGGCCTGATAACTGAACTAACCTATTGGTCTAACTTCATGGAGTACACAATTGGAAGTTTGCCTAGTTTGCCTTGGAAAATATCTGCATAAGTAGAAAAAAATCTGCTGGGCAAAATTAGAGTAGTGGTCTTTTAAGCTAACATGGTGGACTTCCTTATAAAATGAAATCAGTCCCATTTTCAAACAGTCTTTGTGCCCTAATGATGACTGAATGTGCCTCTTGACAACATAACATAACAAGTCGTAGCTTTTTCCACTCTGCTGGAAGTAACATGAAAGCAATACTGAGCCTTCAGTTTAAGTTTATTCACTCCATAAACAACAAGTTCCGCACACCTTGCCAAATCAAGCCTTTCACCTTTACATACTCTCGCAAATGTTTCTGCAGACATAACATTGCACTTAGAACCTGTGTCAACTTTGAGCTTTGTGGGTTTGCCATTTATCCAAACAGTACAAAGTACTTCATTCTTGGCCCTTAAATCAACTGAATTAACTGTTTCATGAAGCACTGACACACATCAACATAAAGTGTAGGCTTATCACAGTCTAACTGATCAACTTGTCTCTTAAAATATTCCCTTTTAATAAAAGAATGTGGGCATTTTGATTTACAGAATCTTTTGAAATGGTTCCATTTATTACATTTGTGGCATTGTTGACCAAAAGCTAAACACTTTTCCCTTTTAGATTCATGATTACCACCACAATTACAACAGTTGGCAATGAAACTTGGTTGGGGCCCATGCTTTGAGTTTGCTGACTCACTCTTATATTTCACTGAGACTGTGTGAAGTCTGTAATGTGCTAGAAAGTTCTGGGGTTGGCCAGTAGGTGCTGCAGGGGTTACAGCTGCCATGTGTTTGGGCCTATTTCTTTTAACCATGTGCTGCATACTATCAATATGAGCTTTATCACTGTGCCTCCTAAAGCTGCTCCCATTTGTAAGCATATTTGTGTGCTTTTCTGTGAGCTCATATAGCTAACAAATCTCAATGGCCTTATTCAAAGTTAAATCACTGCCATGAATCAAAATCTTTCTCACAGCATCATCTTTTATGACACACACGTCTCTTATCATCTCATCCCTTAAGTCAGCAAATCTGCTTGCTTTAGCTTTATTTTTCAGCTCAGTTATATATGCTGCAAAAGTTTCACCATGCTTTTGATCCCTTGTATAAAATAAGTGCCTTTCTATTGTAACATTTGTCTGGGGGTTACACATTTCTCTAAATTTACATTTTAAGCACTCTGGGTCCTCCCTTGACTCAGCCTGTACAACAATATAATGGCTTTCCCCCTCTCCAGCATAAATAGCAGGTGCATACACAGATGAGCATTCCCTTTCTGTTAGCTTCTGACCCAGCTAAATTAAGTAGAATAAATGCCTTTGTATGGTCATCTTTATCAGAAAATGTAGCCTGTATAAAAATGTTGTACTTTTGCTCAAACACTCTCCAGTTCTCATCAATATTACTGTCAAACACGAGTGCACTGGGTTTTTGAAATTCATCTGCCATGCCTACAAAGTATTCACAAACACACTGAAACTATGGCCCATGTAATTATGTATGGACAAACAATGCTGTGAGCTTGCAACAACATCCAAATGCACAATAAACTGTTTGAAGTACAAACAAATACAGTCCACAAACTAAATAACTTAGGAAGGAAAAGGAGGTCAGCCACAGTTCACACTTTATTGTATTCACAGTTAAGTGCTTCCATCCTTCATATAGGGACTTCTTCAGAACAAATTCAAACAGACTACCTGACACTTAAATATACCCTGAATATCATAATTAACTAATTAACATCCATTCAAAATTTAAAGCAAAAGGATCATTAAGAAAAACAGCAATCAATAATCACAAAATTGTATTAAGAAATGACATTAAAATAAATAAAAATGATCCCAAGTTATTTAATTTCAATGCACAGTTTATACTCACAGTTTCATTAATACCTGGGTACTTTGTGGCATCTAAGGTAAGTTGCCATTTTAACTCACATATATCTAAATATTCAGTTAGCACCCTTCCCTACTGATCTGCCCTTATTTGTTGGACTACCAAGAACTTAAAGTCATGATCACTGTATTCCATTAAATACCTACTAAGGGCATTAGTTGTCTTACCATGTTTACTATCATTGCTGTAACACCGGACAAACATGCAAACACTTTATACACTTCTGATAACTTGGTTATCTTTGCTTAATAAGAAAATACATATGCTTTGCAAAAATGCAGTTGTTTCTCTTGATTTTATTTGTTTTATACAATTTGAACTTTATTTTAAACATTTTCAGTAGTAAGTTGAATATTTTATCAATATCGTACATATTTGTTTAAGCGAAAATTATTTAGCACGTTCTGCATGCCTTGTTTCATATTATGCGAAAAAGAGACAGCGCTGAGCAAGTTTTAATATCTGAAATTCATTTCTGGCCCGTTTTACGGAGTATGCACAGTTTTGCGATGGTGCACTGCTGTATATTCCACCAGCATCTGGATAATTGCCTTAAATCATTTTCGCAAAACCGTTTTAAACTTCATGCCCCTTTAGTATGGTGGTTCTGACTTCAGGTCCCTTTAGATATGCCGCTTCTGACACCATGTCAGTCGTTCATCTCTAATACAAATAATGATAAGGTGTACATGCAAACACATCAGGATGGATAGCAGCATCTTTAAATATGAACACACTAGTTAACAAACAGAGCTTACATACATACATGTTCACATCTCAACAAAATGGCAGTCAGGCTTGCATGTGCTCAGTATTTATACTTTAGAGCAAGCCCTTGGATAGCTTCTTAAAGGTATATACACACATATTGACTTACAGCTATGCTAATAAAGACCCCAGTGGTCATTTGTCTAGTAAACACCTGTGAACCTTCAAACACCTGTATAACTGCAATGACTTGGTCATACCTGATAGAACCAAAATAAGCTCCTCAAGGAGGTGCAAACCTGCCTGGTGGACAGCTGCCATTAACAGATTTTACAATAAAAGGAAGAAAATTGCTGTCTAAGAGGAAGAGAGAGCACGCCCAAAACTGGAATCCCTCTCTCCTTAGCTTAAAGAAGCAAATAAAACTTCTTGTAAACCCCCCCAAAGCAAACTACAAATCCAAATTAGCTTCCTCAACTAAGAACAATCATAAGGTGTTCTTTAGTTACATCCGTAACTGAAATGGAAAGGCCCTGGTTTGTGCTGAACTAGTAGTTAATAATACCACATATACTAAGCCTGTGGACATAGCTAACCTGCTAGTCGACACATTCTGTGAAAACTTCACTCCCCTGTCCCTGCAACACATATCCCATGACATCCCTACCACCTGTCCCCTACCTTGTATCTCTAAAGAGCAGATCATAAATGCCCTCTCTAAGGCCAAAAACACAGCATCTATGGGACCTGATAACATCCCAGGTTGCGTCCTACATGGGCTTCAACAACAATTAGCAACACCACTGGGTACTTTTTTCCAATCATAGTCTAGGCACTGGCTTCATCCCAGCTGAATGGAAAATGGCCACCGTTATCCCCTTGCTGAAAGGTGGTACTTCCACTGACCCCAGGAACTATAGACCTTTTAGCCTGACTAGCCTTATCTGCAAGGCCATGGAGCGAATCATCAAGGACCTTATCAACCAAGACATAGGTAATCACACAGTAACTGGTACCGTAGTACACAGTAATTAAAACTGTCCATAGAGATCCATGTGATATAACATAAGTAAACAGGATACATTACTGTACAGCTAAATTAATAACAGATAAAGTTCTACCACAAGAACATAGGGTAGTAAGGGAAAGGAAGGGGGGAAATTGAATACCATCATGAAAGTATTGAATAGAGAAAACTATAAAGCAATTAAGAGAAGAAGTGTCATTGTTAGAAAAGTATAGAAGAGGGAACAGATCAACAAAAATACTCAGAATGATAGATGTGATAAAAGCAAAACACAGTATTAGAACAGATCAGGATTTATCATACATTATCATAAATAACAAACTAAAAATCTCAGCACAGGTTTAAAACTTAGAAGATACACAGATAAATATAAAGGAAAAGTACAAAATAAGCAATTTATTGATGACACCAAAAAGTTCTATAGAGAATTAGGAGACAAGGCATAAGGAAGTGAAAGACCAAAAGAAGCACTGGATACATTTTGGAGAAATATCTGTGAAGATCCTGTGGAACATAACAAAGATGCTAAATGGATAGAAGAAGTAAAAGAAAGAATAAGAAGTTTAAAGGTACAGGATATGAAATGGGATGAAGTAGCAGCCAAAGAGATTGAAACAAAGTTAAGAAAAGCCTCCACTGGAAACCCCCAGGCCCAGATGCAGTAATTAACCTTTGGTTAAAAGTATTAACAACTTTGTATGATGATTTAGCCACGAGTAAAAAATATTTATATTCTTACACCAAACAGATACCAACCTGGCTAACAACAGGAAAAACAATGCTCCTACTTGAGTGAACCTGCAAGCTACCCTAAAAATTATAGACAAATAACTTGCCTTCCAAAGACATATAAACTTTACACTGGAACTGATGCCAGCAGAGTTCATAGTCATTTAGAAGAAAGCTCAATAATGGCAATAGAACAAAATGGCAATAAATGAAAGTCATATCCAACAAAGGATCATTTGTTGCTAATTAAAATCATAGTAAGGAACTGTTAAAAGAGGAATCTAAGTATGGCATGGATTGACTACAAAAAAGTATTTGACAGTATCCCACATTCATGGATAAAAGAGGGCTTAAAAATGTATAAGGTACATCCTACACTGATAAACTACATCACCGTGACCATGAAACAGTGGCAAACTACTTTGCAGTTAAGCCATGATAAAGGACAAATTATTATTCCAGGGATAAAAATCCAAAAGGGGTAATCCAGGGTGACTGTCACTGTTGTTTTTTGCCTTGCCCTTAACCCATTAAGCTGTCTGCTTAACAGTTTAGGTCATGGCTATAATTTCACTCCTAGAAAGCAACAGAGTGTAAAGACTTCTCATCTTCTCTTTGTCAATGATTTAACACTATATACCTCATCAGACGAGGAGCTGAAAGCACAACTGCAAGTAGTCAAAATTTTTTTCAGATGATATAAGAATGTCATTTGGTCTTGACAAATGTGCAAAAGCAACCTTTAAAGCAGGAAAGCTGCAGCACAAAGAAACCGTCAGTTTGGGACAAGAATGTGACATAATAGAACTTGAGCAAGAGGGAGTGTATAAATATTTGGGAATTGATGAAGGATCAACAATGAAACATGAACAAATGCAAATGAAACTTAGTAAGGAATATTTTAGAAGACTCAAATTAATCCTGAAAATAGCCTTGACATCTAGGAAAACAATTCAAGCTATAAACCAATTTGTTCTTCCTGTCCTAACTTACAGTTTTCTAGTGATTGACCGGTCCCAAAGGTGTTGGATAGATTAGACAGGAAAACAAGAAGGATGCTTCATGCTCATCAAATGATTTCTAAAAGTCAGTCCATACCAAGATTATATATTCCTCATTTCGAAGGAGGTATGGGCTTCCTTCTAATTGATTACATGTATAGATCTGCTATCATGGGACTGTATACATATCTGTTTACCTCACAAGACCCAAACATAGTGAAAGTTTTGAAACATGGGGAGAATAAATCCAAGATGACTTCCCTTCTTCGTCTAGCAGAAACATATCGGCATCAAGCAGGAATGGAAATCAAACCAAAAGCAGATAAAAATCAGGCAGCAACTGAATGTGCCAAAAAACAAAACAAAGAAGGATCAGATGAGAAGGCAAGAAATGTGGAAAATGCATAAATATAGTTGCAAGTACAGAAAACTCCTAGAAGAACCTCATATTGATCAGGATCGAAAGCAGGAATGGTTAAGGAGAGGCAAATTCAACCCAAAAGATGAAGGGTTTGCATTGGAGGCCCAAGACAGTGAACTATGTGCATGTTGGTTTACAAAGTCCATTGAATATATGGGAGAAATGGAGAAATGTAGGTTTTGTAAAACACAACTAGAAACAGTCGCACATCTTGATGCTGGTTGTGATATACTAATGGGAGAAGGATTGTATATTGAAAGGCATAGTAATGTGGCAAGACTGTTGCACTGAGGATTGTGGAAACATTATGGTATTGAAGTGGCTGAAAAACATTGGAAAATATGAAGTTTATATCACATGGGATCACTTACTACCAAACAGTTCAAAAAATAGATGTGAGAAAACCAGATATAGTACTCCATGAAAAAAAGACAAAAGTGGCATTGATTATTGAAATTGCTACACCCAGTGACTACAGTGTCTTATGTACATTGAAACAATACTAATTTCATGAACTTTAATTGGACTTTGACTTAAGAAAGGGGTCCATTCCCATCATGATATTAGAAACCCAAAAGACTTGGAGAAATTTAAAAAGTGAAAAGAACTTATCAACAAAGATATAGGTAATCTCCAAACACTTGACCCTACTCAGTTTGGATTTTCCAAATGGAGAACATGCCTGTTAAACTTGGTGGACTTCTTTGAGACAGTCATCAAGGCCCTGGATGAGGGGAAATCTGTGCATAAGGCCTACCTAGACTTAGCCAAGGCTTTTGACACTATCCCCCACTCAGAGATCATTGACAAACTCACCCAGCTAGGTATTAACCCTTATGTCATTAGATGGGTTGCTAACTGGCTCACTGATAGAACCCATATAGTCAAAATAGGGGAATCTACCTCCAACAGCAGACCTGTAACCAGTAGTGTTCCACGGGGATCAGTCCTGGGACCTCTACTGTTTGGAATCCATTTCTCCAAAGTACAAGCAAAAATTAAAGGTCTGTAGCTGACAAAGTTTGCTGATGACTGCAAACTGGGAGTAGTCATAGAATCTCCAAACAATGTCAACATCCTACAAGAGGGTCTTACACAAACAAATGATTTGTGCCAAAGTCACAGCCTTAAACTCAATTAAAAAAAATGTATTATCATCTCTTTCAATAAGAATGATGTTCCTGCTAACTACCACATCAATAGCAACACCCTAAGTACACACTCAGCGGTGAGAGACCTGGGCACACAGGTTGACAGCAACCTTATCTTTGATCACCATGTCTCCACAGTGGTAAGACGGGCATTCTATATTGTCATCTCATAAGTAAGGGCATTGCCTCCAGTAAAAAAAGAAGTTATAACCTCCCTGTACACTTCCCTCATCAAGCCAATAATTGAGTGCAGCATCCCTTTTGGTATGTACCTTTCCAAGCACATGCAGAAATTGGAGAGACTACAAAGGTTCCTCACAAGGAAAATTCAAGGTCTTCAGCCTCTGTCCTATGTGAATCATCTGGAATTACTGTCACTTTATTCTGTTTCATACAGACTACTCAAAGGTGATCTCTGCCTTGCATATAAGACAATCTCTGACCCTGTTTTATTGGAAATACTGCATATTCGCAAGTCACATGGTACATGGGTTACTTGCTCTAAAGACCTTAACCTGGTATGTGGCATTAATAGAGCCTGCTAGAGGGACAGATTTACCTCTCAGAGGTTACCACACCTTTGGAACAGACTTCCACTTTATGACAAACAGAGCACCTCATTGTCCCTCTTCAAATGCAATCTGGATGATTGAATGGGTAACCGTGGATTCACCTTAGGGGTTCCACCTGTGTCCCTCTTGGACAGGGGCAATAGGTGCTGATCATGGAAATAAGACTTGAACTTGGCTAGGCTTGTAAGGGTCCTAGACCCATTAGCCTAGTAACTTCCTATGAGCCTATGATCCTAAGTGAAATGAATCTAAAAGTGCTTTTTTCTCAGTTGTTTTTGAAGAAGTGAGTGTGTTTGTTGCCAAGTAAAAGGCAAGTGCAGACAGCATATTCTAATCAAAGGATAAGTATGTTAAGGCTATACCTATACTTTCTCAATAGTTTGCAGGTTTGAAGGCCTGAATAATCTTTTTAGGTAGCTTACAAGGACTATTGTTTCAGTGTGGTGGCGAAAATTAACATGACAATCTATCCAGATAGTTAGATATTTTGAATGATTACTAGGGTTGGTGATATTCCATGTTGGCTGGTGTATCTGAAATCATGAATGCAGATTTGGTGATATTAAAGAACTATGATAATTTCAGTTAAACTCTGTATTAGTTTATAGTCATTTTGGAGAGAGATCTGTAATCTGTTAGGTATGCTATTAGCATCCAGAGTATTATGTTATCTGTATAAAGGGATAAATTAGGCTCTGGTAGTCATAATGTAAATCATAAATATTGAAAACAGCATTTGTCTCAGTACTGGTTCTTATAGCACTCTGCATGAAAATCTGGGAAGTAAATGGGAATGCTATAGGCTATTACAGACCTAGGAATCTGGGAAGTAAATGGGAATGTTATAAGCTATTACAGACCTGGGAATGACTGACGTATTTGTGGTGATAGTAACCCGAGATCGTAATAAGAGGAAGTATGACGCAATGATGCCTCGGTATGGGATTTTTAGATAAGGACTTGGGGCGCAGCATTGGTAAGGGAACAAAGGCAGAGAAGAGGAAGCAGATGAGAAGTTAATGATGGGTGTAAGGAAGACAGGGTTAATTTGGTAGTGTTACTTAGGTAGCAGTTGGGGTAAGAGAAAAATACACAAGTCAGGTATTCAAAATGAGAATTCAGATATTTAGCATACAGTTTACATTTACGTAACCCTGTAGAAAAGTGAACATAATTATCAAACTGGTTAGAATCTCATTAGAATCTTATGAGAAAGATTTGTAGGAAAAACTATGATGATCATCATTACTCAGTTTTGGAATATCAAAATATTTCATTGCATGGACTCAATGTCTCACCAGCTCAGCTGGATGGAGCTGCTGACATGTTAAATTCTAATCTGCGCAGCGAAAAAAGAAACCTAACTCAGAGCTCCTTGGGATCCAAATCACCATTAACAAATTCAACTGTTTCTTCTTTGCTAGATACAGATCCCCATCAATGTCTGCCAAAGATCATGGAAATTGACACAGTGAGGGGATGAATATCAAACCAAATACCTCTTTGCAAAAGCTAACGGTTCGACCAAAACAACTAACTAAAGTTTGACACAAACAAGTATCAAACATGATATCATAAGTAATGAACAGTAGTTTGCAGACAAGATGAAGTCATAATAAAGCTATTTTATGATATACCAACACTGCAAGATACTCGAGCACCAGGACTGTAAGTGAAAAACCAAACCTTGAAAAACACAATCCCTGGAAGTAACAGTCCACTCACCTTGGTGAAACAAAACACCATGAAATGAATCATGAACACATATGCCATGGAAACTAAGAACAAAAATAATGCCCTTTTTAAACATTCAGAAATGTGTTCTAATTTTACTGGTTTCAAGTTTGGTATACTTGAGATAGTGAAAAGGAAAGTACAGTTTTGTACCTACCATAAATGTAGATGTCCGATAGGTATGCATCTGCAGTCATAACATATGGGTTGTCAAGGTCCTGCCAGCCCTTTCGTTCGATTCCATTCCAAAGTCTCTGTCTGGCCTCGCTGATGTTGCTCTCAGTGTTTCTTGCCCCAGATGCCAGGTGCCCTCTAGGAAGGCTAAATTTGGATAAAAAAAGAAATTCCAGTAAAAAAAAAAAAAAAAAATATATATATATATATATATATATATATATATATATATATATATATAACAACAAACAAATACACCATAATAGATTCTAGCAGCTAAGAGGGGAAGGGGACCTGAAACTGGGGGAGGAGGCACTAAGATAATGATGGTGTAGTTATCACTTGTAAAACAAAAGTTGCAAAAAAAACTCTCGATCTGGAGTATAAGAAGAGATTATAATGCTTGGCAAATGTATGGCAAGAGCTCCAAGTAGCAGCCTACAAAATATTTTTGAGTGGCCACTCCTCGTACAGGAAAGTAGGTAAGAGTGGTGGCTGTGTGGAGTCTTGTGGGAGTTGTTCTTGATGTTTTCAGGAGTTGTCAATTGCTATTCAATAATAGTGGAATTGAATGCAATAAAGTTTCATTTTTCCTTTGTCTGTTTTGAAATTGCTTTCCTTTTCCATATTGCATATGCTACCAAAAGCTGGTCAGTTCCAGATAGTAAGCACAGCTGTTCGAATAAGTAGCACAACAGTCCTGTGTGTATCAAGAGTGTGTAACAAATTTCGAGTAAATGAATAGCTTAGTTTTCAAGGATACCCCTGGATACCACCTTAGGCATAAAAGGATACCTTAGGCATAAAAGTAGGATTGTGTGGTGGAAGAAAAGGATCCACTGCACTGCCATTAATAGGCTGCACTGCCATTCTTGCCTCGCCAACTCCTAGCAGGAAGGCAGGCTTGTTGATTGCTGTGAGGCGGATTCTGCTGCTGTTGCTGGTGGTCTGCTGTTGCTGTCTTGGTTCAAAAGCACAACATGTTTGAGATCGAGGTGGATGTCCTTAACCCTCTGAGATAAATCAGGTTGGTTCTGTTTTTATGCATTTTTCCAAGCAGTTAGCTGCGTTTTTTTTTGGATTGGATTGTAGGTCTTTGTTCTGTGTTGTGTTAGAAGTACATAGAGGGAGGTAGAGGGGTGCGAGTGAGACATGCTTCTCAGTGGCTTCTCACGGGTACCAATGTTGCCTGCTTAGCCCAGTCTGGAGCTATGGCTGTTCCTGTCTGTCTGTCCTGTCTGATCTTCAGTAGAACTTTGTACATCAAAGGAGAGGTGGAAGGCATATACTGTCAAGAGACCATCCAGGAGGCAAGGGGACAGTATACTCTTGAGCAGAATTTTTTCAGATTTGAGCAGAATTTTGAGGGTGGTTGGTGGGGAGGAGGTGATCCCTTTCTCTGGCATTGTTCCCATGTTATTATGGATTGGATTTCTGGATAGTGCATGCATCATCCAATTCTGCTTAAGCTGTCTGCTTTAGTATTCTCTCTCCTGCTGACAAATCCTTCCCCTGCAGTTGGATGTTGAGAGATTCAGGCTCAAGTCAGGCTCATTGCCACCAGTCATCATAGGTGCATTGAATGGTATGCATAGAGGGTATGTGATGTACCATGATGTTGTGGTACATCCGGTACCATCAAGTTTTGTGGAGGTTGGAAGGTGTTTAGGGGTTGTTGGTTGCACCTCGTTACATCACATCTCCTTTAGATATACATTTAGATTCAACTGGTAGATAGACCTGGGCCTTGGATATGATGGTCTGCCTTGGATGTGGTTTGTGGAAAGGCAGTCCTCTGTTTATTATCTGACAGGCCTGAGCCCACCACAGGAAATTTTTTTTCATGATTGGATTGGAATCAGGGCTTCTAGACTGTGTTTGTGTTGTTTGTGTACATTCCTGTGGGATCAAGATTATGCAGGATGCCCATGTAACCCAGGGCCTGCAGGACTTTCCTGCAATCTGCTAGAGTTGCTGTTGAATATGCCATGCTGAAGTTTGGTTCTTTTTTGTTTTTCCTCTGTGGAAAAAGCCATCTGATTGTGTTGTCCAGTTCTACCCAAAATGTTATCCTTTAGGATGGCACACTGTAATTGACTTTTGTATGTTGACTGGTGCCCAAGGCTTGCAGCAGTTGTATGACATTGGCCAAATCCTTTATTATTAATTTGGTTTTGTCTGCTTGTATTAGGCAGTCATCCAGGTATGGGTAGATTTGAATTTCACAGAGTCTGCAATGAGCAGTGCAGTGCCAGGAATTTTTTAGAGAATACTCGCAGTAAATAATAAAACTAAGATGCTGAGAATTGATATGATCTGATCCTACAGAAATCTGAGGTGTCTTGAAGGATCTGGATGCTGCTGGACGTCTAGGCTGCCTCAGGCATGCTCATGCCTCCAATGAACTCCAGCCAACATGGGAAGAAGTTGCTGGGAAAGAAGGAAATTGAATTTGTGTACAATGAGATAACAATTCAGTCTCTGTGGACATGTTGACTGTAGGCCTCAGTGATTTGGAGTATTTGGTTTTCTTTGTAGTCTGGGAATAGTCTGGAGTAAAATCCTTCAAGATGGTACCTAGATGATTTGTTTTATCCTTGTCTCTTGATCTTTATTAGCTGATGATTTGTTTTCTGGTTTGGTGGATAGAAGCAGGAGTCTAGCTGCCCAAGTAGAGATGTCCCAGGAATAGTGTCGACAAATCTTGTGTGCCTGCTTTTTGTCAGTAGGAATTTGTAGCCGACTCAGCATGCGGAATTTGTGGTCTCGGTTGTCGGATGCATGCTTTCATGCCGAAGAGGAACGGAGGTCGGTTCGGCGAGAGGAGGCACAGACACTCTAACTGAAGCCGGTAACGTTTACTGAGCCCCGCCCAGCCATGTCGGCCCTTTCCCCTAGCGCTTTTTTTTTTGTTTTTGTGATGGTCTGTGATGGCATTTTATATGCGATCTGACCGACCCGGCGCCGCGAACAGCTTTCTGCTGCGTGCAGCGTGGGCAAGAAGACTGGGGGAAAATGGCGTCGACTGATGCCTATACCCAGGCTATGGCGTCGTCGGGTGAAGCGACATCAGCCGGTAGACCCAGACTTTGGAATCCGGCCGACCGAAGGGCTGCCTGAGGCAGGACAACGCATATGTTATGACTGCAGATGCATCCTTGAAGGACATCACCAGAGGAGGTGATTGGGGGAATGAACTTGAAACTAGGGAACTACATTGGCAGTTGACATTAAATGCCACAGAATTCCCGGGTATTAATGACCACCTATCTATATGGCCAGTGTTAAAACAGAGAGCTAGGAAGTTGTAAGCTTTAGAAAGATTTAATTACTGAAATAAAACCTATGTTTTCAGTTTTATACACTCTCCTAGGAAACAAAATGTATTGCAATCCTGCTAACACAGTTCTTGAGTATGCGTATATACACACTTCTAATTTTAAGTGAACTGCATTTTTAAAAAGTTAATTGTTTTTTAAAAGTTAATTGGTTATTAATTAAATATACAAAGGTATTTAAGTGTAAAGATGAGGGAAACACAACAGTTTGATAAAGTCTGGTATATTCACAGACGAAAGAGCTTACTTCACTGTTGGATTTTGGAGAATTTTACTCTTGTTGTGGAATTTTAACGAAAGGTGGAATAAACTTTACTGTGCTCGGATTTTGCCCTTGTATTTGGATTAATTTCATGGTGTTTTGTTTCACCAAGGTGAGCGGACTGTTACTTCCAGGGATTGTGTTTTTCAAGGTTTTATTTTATGATATAAATTACATAAAAAGCAACAAACTAACATGAAATCAAAGCATACTATAGGCCTAAAACAGTACAGAGGGCTAATATCTATACTAAAGCTAGGATGATGCCCATGATTTTTGGCCTCCCAGGATGAGAGTGGAAAACATAAGCCTTGTTGTGATACCAGATAAAAATATTTCCATGGGCTTATTGCCTAATATGTAAACGTAGTTGAACACAAGAGTGATATAAAATGTCATTTGCAGAGGTGATCAGTAGAACTATAGTCCAAAATTGTTTTAAGAGATTTTAAGACAGGCCCCATACAAGGAAAGTCTAAACATTCTTATTTTCAATTACCCAAGCAACGATTTGCACCATTACATCTCCAAAAAATGGATATGCTTAGCATTTTGTAGACTTAGTTAATACCAATGCAATTGATCAGATTGTAAAACCACCTAATAGAGGCTCTAATATCCTTGACCTTGTCCTTACCAAACTATTCCCGGCCTGTACGCCACCCTACATCTCCTCATCCCTTGTTAAATCTGACCAGAAATCAGTCATGTTGTCTTTCAGATTAATTATGTTCTCTGTTAGGCTTAGTGGTACCCTTCAACCACCAAATGAGACCATCTTTAGGGACTTTTCCATGAGAAATCTACTTCAACTTGTAGAGGACCTACATAAAACTCCCAATAATCCCCCACAAATGGACCCCATCTAAAAGGCCTACCATATTTGCCTCAGACTTTTACCAGCATCTACACAGCTGCATAGACAAGTCAGTACCCATCTGCCCTTAATATAACAGTACATTCATAAATAAATCTCTTTGATTGAACTGCTGTATTAATAAACTGTATAACAAAAGAAAGAAAGAAAATAATGAAAACTGTAAAAAAATCGCCATCTGCCTACAAAACTGAACACCAAAAAAAACTCTTCTGCTAGAGTTAAATCATCACACACACACTAAGCACTTCACTGTTTCAGATATGAACGTTAATGCAGTATTCAGAATTCATTTATGAAGTTGCAGTATCCTCAAGGCTGGTCAATCAATTTGTAAAGATTTTTACTCCTTGCTGTCACCCTGCAAGGAGATGAAAGTCAACACCTCCTGCATAGGAAGTTATTCAGCTAATGTAGTCTTTCTTCCCTTAATTTATTTATTTGTTTGTTTTTTAAGTAAAAGAACAGGCTACATTTCTTCACTTAAAAGAATATATATATATACATACATGCATGCACAAATGCACACATGCATACATAATGCATACATAAATGCATACATAAAGGGAAGAAAGGTACTCATAAGTAGGTGATGCCCTACTTCACTTATGCATAAGGTCAGCCAATGTGACAGAGTCTGACGCATAAGGTGAGCCAATGTGATGGATTCTGACAAGCTATGATTTATGGTAAATCACTTGTGGCTATATACCGGGTTTCCCGATAATAATGGAAGAAAATACTGGACCTTAAAAATGTTGAATGGTTCATTGCACTGACAGAAATTTTGTTGAATGGGATAATTCATGAAAATTGTTTACTTTGCCCAAGTGGTATAATCTTTTATGCATTTAAGGAAGGGAGTGAGTCAGGGGGTGCAGTATCCCTCCAAAAGTCCTGAGATGTACATCTTTGAAGGGAGCAATTTTTATCGAATTTTCATACACAGTAAAATTGTTCTCAACAAAATTGTCCTAACATGAAATACCAATGTTTACTAATATAGCTTGACATAGCTTGTCAGAACCCAGTACCCCTCCTCCTAACATCCCTCACTCCTCAGAAAATATTGCTACCTCATTCAACACACACTTCACCCAAACCATACTATCACTAGCTAAACAACATAACCCCCCTCCAACCCACACCTTCAACTAGTAATCTCCCCACTGCCTTCTCTTTTTCTCCTGTACCTACCTCCAACATAAAAAAACTCTTAACTAAACTTAAACCCACCAAATTAGCAGCAGACAACCTCCCAAGTGAATACCTACAAATCGCAGCTGATGCTCTGGCCTACCCAGTATCCATTTTGATTAACCGATCTCTGTCAGAAAGTTACGTTCCCACATTGTGGAAAGTCTCACATATAATTCCTCCACAAAGGCGGACCCTCTGCAGAACTAACCAATTACACCCCATAGCTATTCTCTCTCCACTCTCCAAAATACTAGAGAGATGCATACACTCTCAGGTCTCACACTACCTCCTTACTAACAACCTCCTTTCCAGTACTCAGCATGGTTTCCGACCAAACCATAGCACCACCACTGCCTTACTCTCCTTTACTAACACTATCCTTCAGCATAAAAACAATGGCTATCTCTCCTCTGCTACTTTCCTAGACCTATCTAAAGCATTTGACATGGTTCCACACAAACAACTTATCTCTGTCCTCTATAACCTATCCTTCTCACAATCAGTCACCAACTGGTTTCAGAGTTACCTGTCTGACCACCAACAATCCGTTGTATGGCAGAATGACATATCTCCCCAACTACCTGTCTCCATAGGGGTTCCCCAAGGATCCATCCTTGGACCCCTACTTTTCTCTGTTTACACCAATAATCTAGCCTCTGCCACCAAACATGGCACACTCATCCAATATGCAGATGACTCAACCATCATCTGCTCAGCCCAGTCCCTACCCAAACTGCAAAAAGTCACACAGGAAGCCTTTTCCTCTGTTGAAACATGGTTATCCGATGCCCAATTAATACTCAACCCAAACAAAACTAAACTACTCATCTTCCAACCCACCAAACATACTCAAAACAACTCTCACTTTAACATCACAGCAAAAGACAACACCACTATATACCCAACTGAACACACCAAATTGCTAGGAGTGGAAATAGACAATAAACTAAAATTTGACATTCACATATCCATGACCATAAAAAGTCCACAAAAAAACTAGGAGCATTATACAGAAATAAACAATTTCTCACCAAAGCAGCAAAGATTTCAATAGCAAATTCCCACCTTATCTCCACCCTACTTTATGCCTCTCCAGTATATACCAACCTAAGGCAATGCGATCTAAACAAGCTAGAGATCTGCTACAACAAAATCACCAAATTTGCCACAGGGACATCCTACCATAGTCACCACTGTCTCTCACTTGCTGAACTGGGATGGCTTGAACTCCCTCGCCTCCTTCAGTGGTATCAACTCTCACTTGCCCACACACTAGTAAACCATCCACTAAATGTCCCATCCCTCCAGAATCTACTCCAACCCTATCGCACCACCAGACCACTAAGATCCAGCAACAAAAATCACTTGCAGATCACTAAAGCCAATAACTTTGCTGGTGAAGCACTATTCTCTTGCGTCATAGCCAAATTATGGAACTCACTCCCACCCACAATTACCTCCATACCATCATGCACCAACTTCAAAACTTTATTAAAAGTGCACCTAAAAACATGCTGGCTATGCCCTTGCAACTCCCACTCTAATATCATCCACCCCATCCAACTACTACCTTTCTTTCACCTCCACTAACTACCTTGATGATAGCAAGCTCAGATGCTCATAAGCCTAGTACTTATTATACAGCAGGAACTTCTCATTATTACATTTGTTAATGCCTGTTATGTACTTCACAGATAAAGATTCTAGTTGTCTACTGATGTACTATGTTCTTCATCTGTAAATATGTTGCAAGTAATTTCTATGTTAAATTGTTAATCGCTATGTAATCCAATGTAACTACTGTCTGTTTATTTTACTGTGGAGCTTTTCTCCCCGGGCCTCCGCTGAAAATGGACCCACGTCCAGTCGGACACTCCCGGTCAACAAATTTAAATAAATAAATAAATAAATAAAATAAAATAAGAAATTATGTAAATAATTAACAGAAAAATGAAGGACAAAAGATAATTTTGTGAGCTTGAATGGCACTTCCATCTACTACTCCATGAATAATAGTACGAGTCCATGCTGAAATCTTGAATAGAAAGTTCAACTGAAAATATGATAGGGCTGAAACATGTGCCCATTTCTGATGTGATAGAAATTATATTTACATTCTTGTGATTTGATTTAGCACTAATGTCTTATGTAATGAACTGCAGCGTAGAGCTAGTTGTGCCTTCTTGTGATGTAATTAACTTGATGAATTTACTAAATTTTTAAACCTTAAAATCTCTCACAACCCATATTTAGTCCTTTGTGACTACAACACACAAAGTTCAGCTAGTGAACCAGAGCTTAACTGTTGGCTTTTGGCTTAAAGATTTCTGAAATTTGGTTTATCATAGGTCGTAGCTCATTTTTGTTTTCTTGTTGAAGTACTTCAGATGCATCATACATGTTTATACCTTGCCTTTCTAGGAGGCCAAAAAAAAAAAAAAAGAAAAAGCAATATTTATAGGATCACCTAATAGGCCCCTGCTCCACATGCAACATTTTCCTGAATGAAGTGTGGCTTTTACACTTAGTTCAAAGGATAAATGTGAGGCTGCCTCATTAATAAAATGATCAAGGAAAATAACTGTCAAGTCTTTCCTCTGAAATTACGTATGTTTGTGTCTTTGGTAATTTCATGCCCTCTGGAACCCCAGGTATTAAGTTATGACTTATGCAGCCCAAGAAGTGTTGTTTGCTGTTACATTTTAGGGACAGTTTGCTTACCACATCAAGAAACTGTAAATATACATATGGCTTATTTATTTATTTATTTATTTATTGCAGTTGGTTTACCAGGATAGTCCATTGGGCCATAATGAACCCGTTTTCAATGGAGTCCTGGGGAGAAAAGCTCCAAAACAAACAGATATACATTCAACAGTTTACATTAACAATCTAGTTACAGAGAGTTATTGGTACTGTTTAGGCAGGAAAGAGCAAAACTTATCACATGTACAATAGCAGTTATAACAGTTAATCTAATTTAGAAAATGACCTACAAGTAAAAGAGACCAGTTAATAGAGATTAGAGAGCATACATAGTAGGTACATAAAGTAGAATACGGTATGGAAGGAGATTTAGTAGAGTTAGTTATGTGGGGTGGGAGCAAGAGCATACCCACTGTGTTGCTAGATGTGAGAAGAGAGACTTTTTGAAGGTGATGTGGTTAGAGGTGGTACGAATAAGTGGAGGAAGGGAGTTCCATAGGCGGCGAGGCTAAAGGAAAGAAGGTTTTTTCCTGGTGGATAAGTAGGTTTATGTACTTCAAGTAGATTTTGATTGTTTGACCTTAGAATTCTACTAGGGAGGTGCATTTTAAAGGCAGAGGAAAGGGAGGGACAGAGTGAGGGGTTTAGAATAAGTTTATGGGCTAGAGTTAGTTGGGTGTAAGTTAGTTGATTGGGGAGTTCTAGCCATTTTAGCTTATGGAGGAGACACAGTGGTGAGTAGAGGAGTTATGGCTGGTGGCTTAATTTTGCAATTTTGTTATAGCAGGAAGTAAGCTGTTTTCTTAAAGAGGACTGAAGATTAGTTAGTAGTGGGGCACCATAGAGAAGGGAAGGGATAAGAAAGGAGGTAGAGAGAGAGATTTTAGTGTTAGATGTAAGGTAGGCTTTCTGTCTATAAAGCATGCCAAGTTTTTGATCTGTTTTTTTAATGTTTATTTGGAGGTGGGAGTTAAATTTCAGTAGGTTGTCAATTTGGACCCCAAGTAGTTTAGATTCTGATACTATTTCAAGGGGTGAGTTGTTTTGACTTGTAATTAAGAATGTAGTTATGTCTGGAGGGATAACTTTTGAAGGAGTAAATAACATAAGTTTGGTCTTAGTGGCATTGAGAGCTAGATGATTACTTTGCATCCATTGCTCTGTGGAAGAGAAAGCTTCCTGGGTAAGTTTTTGTAGTGTAGGGATAGAAGAGGCAGAACAGATGATAGTAGAATCATCTGCATATTGGATGATACTAGAGGAAGGAATTGATTTGTAGAAGTCATTTATAAATATATTGAAGAGGAGTGGACCCAGTATGGAGCCTTGTGGCACTCCAGTGGGGGTACTAAGGAAGGGGGAGGTAGCTTTTTTCCATTTTACAGCTTGACTTCTGTTGGAAAGGTAACTAGAGAACCAGTTCAGAGAGGAAGAAGATAGGTGGAGTTTGGAAAGTTTAGTTAAGAGCAGGTTGTGAGAGATAGTGTCGAAGGCTTTGGAGAGGTCAAGAAGCAAAGTGGATACAATTTGCCCAGAGTCACGGGCTTTATTTACAGTTTCAAGGAAGGAGAGGAGGGCAGTCATAGTACTATGATTAGGTCTGAAACCATGCTGTGTAGGGGTAATGAGATGGTTGTCTAGGAGGTGTGGAAGAAGCTGGAGTTGGACACATTTTTCAAGGAGTTTAGAAATGGGGGACAGGATGGCTATGGGACGAAAATTGCTAATGTTATTGTTGTTGCCCCCTTTGTGTAGAGGTATAATAAAAGCTTGCTTCCAGATTTGGGGAACTGTGCATTCTTGTAGGGAGCGGTTTATTAAGATGCTAATGGGGTAATCAAGAGTATTAGCGGCTACACTGAGAAAGTAAGAAGGGATATTGTCAGGAGCATTGGTACATGGTTTCAATTTCTGAAGAAGTTTCTTTATAGTAGCTGTAGGTACAGGATTTAATGAGAAGAGGGTGCAGTCAGAAGAGGGGAATTTTGGGGTAGTGGAGATGAGGGTGGGGTTTGTGTAGAAGAGGAAGAAGAGGGGTTAGTGGATGTGGAATAGGGTGTGGAAGTGGAGAGAGAGGTGTTAGAGAAAGAAGAGGTCAGTTTGGAGATGGAGTTGATAAAGAAGGAGTTAAATTGTGTGGCTAAATCAGATTCTGGAGCATTTGGATCTGGGGTGGGAGTAACTGGTTTGCTGGGGTGGAGGAGAGTAGAGATCCCTTTCCAGAATTTTTGAGGGTTGTTTTTATTCTGGTTTTGGAGTGTTGAGAAGTAGTTTTGACGATCAAAAGTAATCATTTTCTTTGCTTTATTTCGGAGCATTTTATATTCATTTAGGAGAGGTGCTGACTTATGTTTTTGGTAGCGTGTCCAGACTTTATCTCTCTGTCTCATGATAGTAAGGGTATTTTTGGAGAGCCATAGGGCTGATTTGGTTTTTATTCTTTTTGTCCGTAAGGGAGCTTGGGAGTCTAGTACTTTTAAGAATGTTGAGTTAAAATATGAGACTGCATTTTCAAGAGGTAGTATTTTTAGACAATTCCAATTAATTGCTTGTAATGAGTTTGAGAAGGTTATTGGGTTGAAGTTTTTTTGGTCACGGAATGTGATATAGTTATGGGTTCGTTGAAGGACAGTAGGAAGCTGGTAGGTAAAGGTGGGTGTGTGGTCACCAAGTGGGTCGGGAAGAGTGCCGCTGTTGGTGAAATAGAGAGGATGGGAGACTAGAATCCAGTCCAGTATACTCCCATTGGAGAGGTTTTTGGCAGGATAAGTTACTGAAGTGATCAGTTGTGAGAAGTTATAGAGGTTGATGTTTGTGGAATTTGTAGGAGACTGGACAAGGGCCCAGTTAATGTTTACATCTCCTAGGATTATGGTTTCATTACTAATGTTAGTGGATAGCCAGGAGAGGATAAGTTCAAGTGTGGAGATATTATCCCCAGGGGGGATGTAAAGGGAAGCTATGCATATGTGTTTGTGATTGTTGATTTGTAGTAGGGTCAGGAGAAGTTCAGTTGTTGAAGTGTGGAATAGGTTTATTGTAGGGAGTAACTACTAGGGAGGAAGAATATAGAAGGGCTACTCCTCCACCTTTTTTGTGAGGTCTGTCTTTTCTTATGATAGAGAAGTTTGGAGGAACTATTTCAGAGTCTCTAATGTGTGGTTTTAGCCAAGTTTCTGAAATAGTTAGGATATCTGGCTTATTGTGTGTGAGCCAAGCATGAAGGTTTGGGACTTTGTTTACTATACTTTGGGAGTTTAGAGAAGTAAATAGTAGGGATTTGTTAATATTGGTTGTAGTGGTAGGGCCTGGATTAGGATGGATGTCTCCAGAGATGAGTGTATTAATCAGATGAAGTATGAAGTGGTTTGTGTGAGTAGTTAGCAAGGAGATGAGATTGGGTTCTTTTGTGAATTGGAGGGCTTTGCTAGCAGTTATGGTAGTAAAGTTAGCATGATATGAGATCAGTTTGTGTTGAAAAAGATGGAGGTTTTCTGAGGGGAATAAGTAGGGGGAAATAAGAGAGTATGTGGGTAAGAAAGGTGAGTTGTGAGAATTTGTAGTATGAAAGGGTTGGGGGATCATGGAAATAGTAGGTTGAGAAAGGTGGTAGATAGAGGATAAGGAGAAAGGTAGTAATAGTGAAAGGAAGAGGAAGGATTGTTTGGCAAGCATGATGAGGAAGAATTAATAGAATAGTAGTGTATAAATAAGAAGTAGGATATATAGGGGGTTGAAGTGTTTAATGACTAGATAAACTCTAGATAGAAGTTGGAGAATTAGATTATGAAATATACAGAGGTGTTAGGTGGTAGATAAGATATTTATCAATGTAGGAGAGATAAGTAAGTCATGGAGTAGTTATGTTTAAAAATATAAGATTGGATGTGGAAACAGAGTAGAGATTTGAGTGGGAGTGTAGGAATCTAATGTTTTAGTGGGTTAGATGAGGTAGGTAATAGAGGCAAGAATGGGTGGGGAAGGGAGGTGTGGTTTTTGGGGAATAAGTGTTTGATTGGATAAGGGTTGTAGAGGGTGTGGCTATGAGAGAAATAAAGGTAGATGCACTGGGGGTGGGTGGGATTTGGGGGTAGGGTAGGGGAGCGGAGTGAGCCAGAGGCTTAACGGAGCGGGAAGAACCAAAGAGGTCCAGAGAGGAGCTGGAGTCAATCAGTAAAAGGAGGTGTACAGGAGGGTAAGTAGAAAGGGAGAAAGATCTGGAGTGTTAGACGTGAATTAAGTATGAGAAACAGGAGATAGAGATTAGGAAGGAGAAGTTGCAGCTAGAGTGGGCTAGAGGAGTTTGGGAGATGCAGTGAAAGGGGAGAAGCTTAGGATCTAAGAGAGAAACATGAAAGCTTGCAGAGAAGTTTGAGAGGGAGGGTGTTATCAAGTATATGAAGCAGAGACAGGACTAGTACCACTTTAGGATGTCCTTGGGGCAGTACTTGGGGTAAGAGAGGGCAGCTGGTGAGGATCGGGGGGGGGAGCTAAGGCTGCTGGCTGTCTTGGCAGGCTAGAGTACTACAAACAGCTATCAATGCGGAAAACATTTAGTAAAAAAGTATGCAGCAGCAGTTAAACATACTTCCACAATTCCACTTGGAAAAAACATCCAGAAAACAATGGGGAATGAGGCCACTGAGAAGCTTGCTATAGATGTTGGTATTTAACTTGAGCAGTTAAGGGAGCTGAGATTCCGAAGGTAGGTCGGAGGTATCCTCGAGGGCTACTCGCAGGGGTAACTCAGGGCAGAATGCTATAAATAGATTAGAGAGTGTAGAAAATATTAGTGTTTGACACAGTTAAAACATAGCTTAACTTTAAACATAGTGAAATGTAATAAAGTATAACACATGCTACAAATACTAGCAGTAGAAGCAGTTAAATAAAAATGAGTACTGCTTCTAAATCAGATAAGTAGACCAGCAAAGTTCAAATAGCATACTAATCAATTGAACATAATACATAATAATAATGCAGCTAATAGTCTTTGAAAGCCCTCCGTACTGCAGCTGAAGGGCAATATAGAATGCTGCTTGAGTGTATGATGGAGGAGAGTCACCTAGCAAATGGCATGTACTAGTCGCTAGATAAGCAAACGCCAATACATCTAAATAAAACAGTAGCAGTTCCCGCCACGAATTAACTGAAGAATGCAGTCACCAGAAAAGCACCAAAAATGGCGGGGTTATAGCAGGGTTCACAAACGAAGCACCTTGCAAATGCAGTTAAGCAAACCAGCACCTTGCTGAGAAATGTAACTAATAGCGTAAATAAGTAAAAAACAATAACCCAAAATTAACTATTACTATCCCTATATCAATACCGTAGGTTTTACCAGTTACCGACAAATAATGCCTATAACAGAATGTAAAAATACAGTCTTTAGCATCGCATCCCAACATACATAAAGTGCAGCATTTCAGGATAACAACCCAGGCCTTGCGCTTGATTATACAATGCGCGAAGGTCGTAGTAAGAAACCAACAGTCTGGGAAGGTACCAGACTAATATCGCTACAATCCGGACCTTGCGCTTAGTATTACAGAGAAGCGCAAAGGGTCCAATAAGAAAAACAAACAGTCAAGCTAAATGTACAGTGAGCCGGACCTTGCGCTTAGGTTTTACAGAGCGCACTGGTCCCAGCTCAGAAGCAGAAGAAAAACAAACAGTCCAAACTAAATGCACAATGAACCGGACCTTGCGCTTAGGTTTTACAGAGCGCACTGGCCCCAGCACAGAAGTAGAAGCGTTAGGACAAAAGAAAATCACTGTAATTAAAACAATAAAACACAGTGTAAAGGTATGCACAGGTATCACTTACTATGGTAGCACACACACAGCCAGAGCGCACAACAGTGGATGAGGGCGATGTTTAAAGATGGCGCCCAGAAGTTAGGGGAGTTTTTATCACTTCCCATAGGAAGGGGAGGAGCAGGAAAAGAGAGGTAGCCAGAGGGCTGTGAGGAAATAGCAAAGGGTAGGGAGATGTACAGAGACGAGAGTTAGTAGTAGGGTTATTAATGGAGTAGAATATAGTATATAGGAATAGGTATACATATAATTCAAGAGAAGACAGAGGTAGAAGGAGAGAAGGGGGCGAGACCAAGAGGGAGGGAAGAGAGAGGAAGCACAATAGAATAAAGTATATAACAAGGATAGCTGAGAAAGGAGGTAGGAAGAAGGCAGTATGAGTAGATGAGGGAAAGGACAGGGAACAGGAGGGGAAAGAAAAGGAGAAAATGAGAGGAAGGAAAAGGCAAGTGCAGTCCAAGGGGAATACAGGGAGGGAGAACCAAAGAGGTCCAGAGAGGAGCTGGAGTCAATCAGTAAAAGGAGGTGTACAGGAGGGTAAGTAGAAAGGGAGAAAGATCTGGAGTGTTAGACGTGAATTAAGTATGAGAAACAGGAGATAGAGATTAGGAAGGAGAAGTTGCAGCTAGAGTGGGCTAGAGGAGTTTGGGAGATGCAGTGAAAGGGGAGAAGCTTAGGATCTAAGAGAGAAACATGAAAGCTTGCAGATAAGTTTGAGAGGGAGGGTGTTATCAAGTATATGAAGCAGAGACAGGACTAGTACCACTTTAGGATGTCCTTGGGGCAGTACTTGGGGTAAGAGAGGGCAGCTGGTGAGGATCGGGGGGGGAGCTAAGGCTGCTGGCTGTCTTGGCAGGCTAGAGTACTACAAACAGCTATCAATGCGGAAAACATTTAGTAAAAAAGTATGCAGCAGCAGTTAAACATACTTCCACAATTCCACTTGGAAAAAACGTCCAGAAAACAATGGGGAATGAGGCCACTGAGAAGCTTGCTATAGATGTTGGTATTTAACTTGAGCAGTTAAGGGAGCTGAGATTCCGAAGGTAGGTCGGAGGTATCCTCGAGGGCTACTCGCAGGGGTAACTCAGGGCAGAATGTTCCACAATTCCACTTGGAAAAAAACGTCCAGAAAACAATGGGGAATGAGGCCACTGAGAAGCTTGCTATAGATGTTGGTATTTAACTTGAGCAGTTAAGGGAGCTGAGATTCCGAAGGTAGGTCGGAGGTATCCTCGAGGGCTACTCGCAGGGGTAACTCAGGGCAGAATGTTCCACAATTCCACTTGGAAAAAACGTCCAGAAAACAATGGGGAATGAGGCCACTGAGAAGCTTGCTATAGATGTTGGTATTTAACTTGAGCAGTTAAGGGAGCTGAGATTCCGAAGGTAGGTCGGAGGTATCCTCGAGGGCTACTCGCAGGGGTAACTCAGGGCAGAATGTATGGTAGCACACACACAGCCAGAGCGCACAACAGTGGATGAGGGCGATGTTTAAAGATCGTTAGTTTAGGCTTAGTTTTCAAAGCAACAAACAATGGCAATGACAAAGACAAAGACTATGTTGTTTAGCACTTTCGTTCTTACCATATAGCCACAGGACTTCATCAGAAGTCTGATGAAGTCCTGATGCTATATGATAAGGACAAAAGCCCTATACTACATTAAATTCTTTGTCTTTGTTGTTGCCATTTGTGGTGTTTTTTTTTTTTTTGAGGAGTTTTCAGGTTTTACACCTACTGCATATCGACTTTCTTTTGTTAGGTTTCATTAAATCCTGCCGCATTGCTCTGCTCTCATTATTTATGTTATTAACATGCACCAAGTGAAAGCAAACAGAAAGCCAAAGAGAACGTAAAGGTGTAAAACTGTGCTCTTCGCTGCAAGTTCAGTGGTTGCATACTCTCCATGTTGCCATTTTTATGTATGCTGACAACACATTCAGTTACCTGAAAAAACACATGAACATGATGCATCTGCACAGCTATTTCTCCCTGTGCTACTGAAAGCAGCTTTAACCCTGACTGTCCATGACTTGAGTGACATTTCAAGACATAAATAACTTTTATCTTTGTCTGTGTCTAATGATATTTAGCTGTTGCAAAGGTCACCAGAGAACAATCCTGAAATAAGCTTGAGACATCTTTCTAGATGTAGACCAGAGTGCACACTGCATAGCTGTGACATTTTGTAGAATGTAATTTCTGCTGTGTATTAGATGGCAAATCACAACGCACCCAAAGTAGTAAATCAGTCATTAAATGAAACCAGAAAAATGATGGATTTATATTTCTTTCTTATATATAATTATGAGCAAGGCAAACTTAGTATTTATCTGAACTGTCTGACAAAGAATTAATTCATTATTGTATAACCAGTCTCATTAAATAATAAAGGAGTTTTTATACAATATGCTGATAAAATAAATTGCTGCCTGTAATGCTTATATTAAGGGTTTATAAATGGACACCTGGAAACTTTGTCTATATATATATATATATATATATATATATATATATATATATATATATATATATATATATATATATATATATATAAAATGTATCTATCTATGTATCTATCTATATATCTATCTGTCTAGCTGTCTATCTTTCAATCTATAAACCCATCTATCTATTTATTTGTTAACCAGGTAGGTAGACTGGCAAATACCCTTTTCAGCTGTGATCTAGGCCAAAAAACATAGCAATATAATGTCATACAATGTTTTACTATATTTATTCAAATAATTGAGATCACAATTATTTGAATACATATAGAAATAATTAATTTTACTGGATAATTTTTGGAGACAAAGCCAGAAAGGCAAGATTGCATTGGCTTGGACATATGCTGAGGAGGGATGATGGGTATATTGGGAAAAGGATCCTAAGGATGGAGCTGCCAGGTAAGAGGGAAAGAGGAAGGCCTAAGATAAGGTTTATGGATATGTTGAGAGGGCATGCATGTGGTTGGTGTGACATTGCAAGATGCAGAGGATAGGAAGAAATGGAAATAGATGATCTGCTGTGACGACCCCTAACTGGAGCAGCTGAAAGAAAAACAAGGACGATTTACACTGGATAATTCAGCTATAAACGACAAAAGGCAAAGCTAAGCTCTTAACACAGAAAAGTGTGTATAAGTTGAACAGTATTTTGTTTGCTTTTGTTGTTTTGCTGTTTTGTTGTTTAGTTGAATTCAACTCTTCATAAGATCAAGGACTTTAATAACATCAAGGACTTTAATATGCAATGCCCCAGTCAAGAACTGCTTCTTTAAGTTTTTGCAACTTCATATTCATTACTTCAGTAGTGGTGCCCATCCACCTTTACCTCTCCTGCCCCCTTCTTCTTTTACTTCTGATATTTCCCAGCATCAGTGCCTTCTGTAGTGAAACCTGTTTTCATAGTATGTGGTCAAAGTATTTAAATTTTAACCATTTGATTTTTAAACCGTTAGGATTTATTTACTTAAGTATTGACTTTGCCAGTCTTCTTGCAGTTCATGAATTCTCAAAAGGTTTTCCTCAACACCAGAGTTATAAAGCATCGATTTTCTGGTGCAAAGCCTTACTGATAGCGTAGTTCTCACAGCCATATGTTACATCTGGGAACACCATAGCTTTAAGTTTAAGGACCTTTGTAGACAATGCAATATCCTTGCTCTTCAAAATTTCATCGATTTGTTTTAGGTTTCCTTCCAAAAAAACAAACATCTTTTAACTGCATGGCTGCAATCACCACTTGCAGTGATATTTAAGACCAGGAGAATAAAACTGCTTCTACTTCTTACCCATCTATTTGTAAAGAGGTCAGATGGCTAGATGACATCATTTTAGTTATTTTTTTATATTGAGCAATGGATCAGCTTTGCACTTTCTGCTTTTACCTTCAATAGGCAGTTTAACTGTCCTCACTTTCAGCTGTTAGAGTGGTATAATTTGCATATCTTAGGTTGTAAAACTTCTTGCAGCAATTTTGTTTCCAGTTTCCAGTTCATCTAACACTGGTTTTCATGTGTCATATTCAACATATAAACCAAATTAATAAAGTGACAATATACAGCATTTGCATACTCTGCTTCCAGTCTTGAATCATTCAGTCATTCCACATTTGGTTCTACCAGTTGCATTTTGATCTGCATGCAGATTTATTAGGAGGTAAATAAAGTGACCCTGGTATCCCCATTCCTCTAAGCACTTGCCAGAGTTTGTTATGGTCCACATAGTAAAAGGCTGTAGAATAGTCAACAAAGTATAAGTAGATATTCTCCTGGAACTTCCCACGCTTTGTCCATTATCCAGCAGATGTTGGCAATGTGATCTCCGGTGCCTTAGCTCTTTCTAAAACCAGCTTGTACATCTGACAATCCTCAGTCCATAAATTGATGGAGTATAGCTCATAGGATATTGAGTATTAACTTACTAGCATGTGAAGTAAGAGCAATTTTTCAAGAACTTGAACACTCTTTAGAATTTTCTGTTTTTTGGGGGTGGAAAATAAATTAATGTTTTATAATCTAATGGTCCTGCTCTGTGTTTTCCAAATTTGCTGGCAAATTCCAAGAAGCACTGTAACAGCATCATTTTGCAGGATTTTAAGCAATTCAGCTGGAATTGTTCCATGTAGCCTTGTTGCTAGCAAAGCTTTCTAGAGCTCATTTAACTTAATTCTCTGGCATATCAGTCTCTAAATTAGAGAACTTACCATTGTGCACATCAGTGATGTTAAGAGGTTTTCTTTTATTATTCTTCTGTATGCGCCTTCCAGCACTTCTTAATATCCTTTGCTTCTGTAGGGTCCCTCCCATATTCATCTTTATTAATGTCCATTATTACCTGGAAGTTTAAAATATTAATAATCTTGTTGAATAGATCTCTTGTCCTTCCCTTTGTACTGTCTTCTTACAGGTCTTTAAATATGCCTCCTTATCTCTCCTTGCTGTTAGCTCTTTCAAACTCAGCTTTCAGAGACGTATCTTCCTCATTCTATCGCCCTTTACTCTCCTTCTTTCTCGTACCACTTCTAAAGCCTCCACTGACAGTCATTTGGCATTCTTCTTTCTATTTGGAATATATATTTTTTTTTTAATTTATCTTTTTGATGACCAGGTTAGTCCCACTAGGGTAGTAGCCTCTTTTGAGGTGAGACCAGAGGTGGTATTTATGGTACTAGGAGAAATTTGGCCAGGACACTGGAGAACTTTTCTATTTTCAATAGGTGCCATGGGATTTTTTACATGTACCTGAACTACCACCAAACTCAGATAGGATATTGGTTTAACATTTCATCTGAAAGACAGCATACTAGGGAGTGTGACAACCCCTAATGCTGCACTGCAGTGTCACTAATTTGAAAATTAATCCAGGCACACAGAGTGAGAATAGAACAGGCAGCCTTTTGCACTGAAGGCAGGTGCACTACCTGTTGAACTACTGACACTGCCTTTATGTACTCTGCCCACCAGGTCTTATTCTTTAAATCATTAATCTGGAATATTGTTGAACTTGTATCTCACAGGATTATATGCTTTTCTTATTTTCTTTAATATACTTCTAAACCTTGTAATAAGAAGCTGATGGTCTGAACCATAGTCAACTACTGGTCTTGTTTTTGCTGACAGTATAGAATTCTTCCATCTCTGACTACAATTTAAATAGTCAGTCTGATTTTGGTATTAACCATCTGGTAATAGCCATGTGTAAAACCATCTATTAGATCGCTGAAAGAGGGTATTTGCTATAACCAATTAATTATTTAGGTATTTTTCTGTTATCGGGGCAACACTTTCAATGTGATTGTTCGGCTGTAATCCAGTTCCTTAACATGTCTGCTGACATAAGTTACAAAGAGAGTTGCCCCGCAGTCGTCGGCAACATTTCTATTTGCCGACGACTGCTGCCCCATTAATAGAAAAGTACCAAGTATCAAAAAAGCATGTTATCCGATTTGGATGTATTTATTTAGTTTTTTACTTTCTCTCTTTGTAACTTATGTTAGCAGATATGTTAAGGAACTGGATTACAGCTGAACAATCACGTTGAAAGTGTTGCCCTGATAACGGAAAAGTACTCAATAGAAATATTAGTGTATGGAATGTGCATTATATATAAGATGCATGGAATAAGAATCATACTATAGCATATACGACTCCCGTCAGATAATACAATTAACATATGCACATGGACAGATTTGCTTTGTGGACTGAATTCTACTACTTTAGGTCCCACTTTATTTATTATTTTAAGGACAAGCATGCACATTATTCCAGTAGTACTTTGAATACCAGCTTAAACAGTTCAATTATCTATGAAGACAGTAACATCTTTTGGTGGTATTTCCAAATATTGCTGCAGAGCCTCACAAAACTCATAAGCTTCTTCCTCTTCCCCGTCTGCAACTGGAGTATAAACTTTTATCACTGTAATGTGGCATGTCTTACCTTGCAGTCTGATTTTGATCATTCTATCATTTTTGGGTTGTAACCAAGCACTGATTTTGACACTCTTTTTGAAAATTAATCCAGGCACCTAAAGTGGGAATAGAACAGAACAGGGAAGAACTAATTTTTTGGTAAAATTCTTGACCACAGTAGAATAATTGAGGAATATGTGACTTAAAATGACCCCTTCCAGTCTATTTTAGTTTAATAATTTCCTAGATGTCAATGTTTATTCTTGTCATCTCATCCTTAACCACCTCAAGTTTATCTTGGTTTATCATCTTTATATTCCAAATTTCAATGATGTGTTTGGACCATCAGACATTTCTTTCACCTCTGAGCACATTAGAAGTCAGACATCTTTCCGGTTTTAATCCATCCAAATTAGAATCTCTAGCATTATTTATAATTGTCCTCTGCACCTCCTCTTTAGTATTCTGGATACCTTCAGACCTGAGGGTCTCGTCTTCCTATGTCATTTCAACATATTTCTGGTTGCTTTTGCCATAGAGTTTTCTAGGACAACATACTGGAATGTTTGCCATTACCACCTGCTCCAGAATTGGATTATTCTGCTACAGACTGGTTTTCTCATGTGGCCTTACGTGGTACAACTTATAGCTTCACTGATATACACATGTCCTTCTCATTTATAACATAACTGTCCCAAAAGGCAAATTTTTGCTTAGGTTTTCAGAAATACAAAATGCATGGCAGGGTTCAAATGTTCAAAATTAGAAAAACACCAAACTAAATCATGGTCAGTGAAAAAAATGAACAAAACTGGAAGAACAAACAAATCAGGAATGTGAATATAATGGATTACTCAATTGAGTTCTATGCATAGTCCAGGACTTTTTGATACTTACTCTTTGAAATCTGTTGAAAAAAAATATCTTTAAGCCCTTAATGTCATTGTGCCCTCTATTTTACGTACTGCTTTTATTATAGGTTTTAAGACTGATGTCATAATCATGTGATTGGCTTGTTAACAGAAACTAAGAATAATGTTTATTTTTGTATTTGATAATTAAATGTGGTATGTTTGCTGTCATATAATCAAGAGCAGTGAAGCAGCATTGTTAACGATTGCACCACTATGCTACCCTTTCTTCTTCTTGCTGAACAATATGAATGAATTGCCTTTGATTACAAGCACTCTTAATGGTTGCCACCGAGTATATGACTCATGGTCTATTACTCCTGTACTGAGCATTATGGGCTAGTCTAAAGCCCATATGTTTTTAAACTCTTGACAAACACCACAGGATGATGTCTGTGTAGCTGTGTCAGCTGTCTGTGACATTGTATGCTGTGCAGCATGGCATCACTGTTTTCTGGGCCACACATGCATTTCTATGCGAGTGCTGTGAGGTTTTATAAATAAATGAATAAATAAATGAATTAATACATAAAATTATACAGAAATAAATTGACTTATATGTTTTCCAGGCTACCCCTACTGCTGTTTACTAGTGCTATGTGTTAGTATTCATAAATAAATACATTTGTAAATAAATGTATGTGTGGGCTGCAGTTTGGTCCACAGAGGCAGTGTATATTACATTACCTTCACATCAGTTAACCTTCTAGCTTTGCATGTGGAAAACACTTCTTTAAAGTCATTCTCTTGTTATTCACACTAGAACTTTTTAACAAACTCCCACCTCTATCTTCTCTTACATTTTCCACTAGCATTATACTCCTCTCTGGTGACATCCACCCCAACCCAGCCCCCCCCCTTCCCACAGCCACACATCCCCTAACCCTCCATCAACCTCCCCCTCTTCTCAGAATTCAAACTACCCTCATCACCCCAATCAAAACCTTTTTTTATACAAACACTTAGCTATCTACTTGCTAAGCATTCAAAGTATCACCAACAAAGTCACTGAACTACACACCTGGATTGCCCATACTTCCCCCCACACTCTAACTTTATCTGATACCTGGCTAAAACCACACATCACAAACAGTGAAATACTCTCTTCTGGCTATAACATTTACTGCTCTGAGAGATACCTAAAAAAAAGGAGGTGGCATCATCATCCTTTTCTCTGACAGCCTAAATCTCTCACCGGTAACCATCCCTACCCTCAACCTCCATCCAGCTGAACTAATCATCCTAAATTGCCACCTCAATTCACACAAAAAACTTACCATTGCTCCAATATATATTCCCTCTGGAAATAATATCCCAATCCTAAAAAATATCTTATCCTGGTTTTCCCACAATATACACTATGAAACCCTCATCCTCGGAGACGTCAACATTGACTGGCCAATCTTACAGCTGACTCTCCACAATTTAATATTAACGTACAGGGATTTCATCAGCTGATAACTTCCCCCACCCGCCTGCATAAACCCTCATCCTCCAGCTCAACTGTTGATTGGATTCTAACTCTGCCAACCTCTACCAGACTCCCTAAGTGACCATCTTCCCATCTCCATTCTAAGACACTCTACCCAACTACCCAAATCACACCTTTATAGAGATTGCCGTAAACCATCTAACCTTAATATCTCCCAATTTAACTCTGTACTTGCTCGTATCGACTGATCCATCCTCAAGCATATCCTTCTTGATGATGCAGTAAGCAAATTTAATAACATCTTCTTAGACACCATGAACTCCCTTGCCCCCTCCAGGAGAATTTGTATCAAACCGTATTATGCTCCCTGGCTTTCTAAGGAGAATAGATCTCTCATGCAAAAAAGAGACAGTTATTGGAAAGCCTGTGTCAAAACAAAAGAACTACCCCAGCTACAAAACTACAGAGAACTGCATAATCTTGTCAAGAAACATATCCACAAGGACAAAAAAATCCTACTACAACTCTCCCCAAATCAATAGCAAATCCAACCCTTGTATGTTTTGGTCTACTCTAAACAAAATTCTTCATCCTGGCTGTCCTTCCAACCCCTCCCCTTTCCCAAATAAATCTCCTCTACAAACTGCTACCCTCATCAACCAGCACTTCATTGACACAATTCAAAAACTTACACTCTCCAGCTCCAGCACAACTGCTCCCTCTACCCCTCTCAACTCACTCAAGAAAAACCTTTTCTTCTTTCAATCCGTTCCCACTTCTCACTTCAAATCTCTTCTTCTGAAACTAAAACCTTGTTCTCCCTCCACAGACAATCTCCCTCCTACCTTCTTCAAACTAGCTGCTGACTCTATAGCCTATCCTGCATCCATACTAATCATCCGATCCATTCCAGAAGCAACAGCTCCTTCCATCTGGAAATCCTTCTTTATTTCCCCCTGCACAAAGGGGGAAACTGAACTGACCCATCTAACTATAGACCCATCGCCATCATATCCCCCTATCTAAAATACTTGAAAAATGCATCCACTCACAGTTTCACAACTATCTCCTCCAACAAAACCTTCTTACTCCCACACAACATGGTTTTCAGCCTAACCATAGCACAGCTACTGCCCTCCTATCATTTACTCATACCATCGCTGAGGCCTGTGACAAAAAACAACTCATATCCTGTCTCTTCCTAGATCTGTCCAAAGCCTTTGACACAGTCTCTCACCCTTTACTGCTATCTAAACTATCTAATCTGAACCTATCTGCTGCCTCCCTAGCCTGGTTCTCTAGCTACCTTTCTTGTAGGCAACGATCTGTCAGATGGCTCTCATCGTGCTCCCCCTCCATGCCAGTCACATCTGGTGTTCCAGAAGGCTCCATCTTGGGTCCCCTCCTGTTCAATATTTTTACTAATGAACTACACACACCCTGCAAAAAATCCTCCCTAATCCAATATGCTGACGACTCTCATCTCCATCTCCAGCAATATCACCCAACTCCATACCCAAACCCAGGACACCTTTTTATCCATTCAAAAGTGGCTGTCTGACTACCTACTCATCCTAACCCCCCCCCAAAAAAAAAAACAAGCTCTTGCTCTTTCTCCCCCATTCCCTCTCCCATAACAAATCCATCTTTGTTATCACATCCTCCAGTAATACCATCATACAGCCTGAACCCCAAACAAAATTCCTAGGTGCCATCATTGATGATGAACTTAAATTTAACCTACATATACTTCAATATATAATAAAACTCACCAGAAACTAGGCTTACTTTACCACAATAGAAAATTTCTAACTCCCAATGCTAGACTCTCCCTGGCACAGGCACTTCTTATCCCCTCCCTTCTATATGCTTCCCCTATACTAACATCCAGTCCACAACCTTGTCGAAACTTCAACAAATTACCACAAAATAGCTAGATTTATCACCAGCTCTCCTTACAGCTCACACCACTGCCTTGCACTCAGTTCTCTTTAATAGCTTGAACTCCCCCACCAACTCCTTCTATCACAATTTCAAATGATACACTCTGTACTGTACAAACCATCTTCTGCCCAGCTCTCTCCTACCTGGTTTCCACCTACTCACCCTCTAAGACCCTTCCAATCTCTAACCAGCAACTCCTAGAAAAATGCAGGCAAACTACTATATAAGTGCTCTGTGGCCCAAGCCTGGAATAAACTTCCTTTATACATTTGCTCCATTACCCACCCATTACACTTTAAAAAATAACTCAGACTTCATCTACTTAACACCAATACTTGCCCCTGCCAGGACCCTACCTAACCCCTCCATACCCTTGTATTTCAGGGTCTGTATTATAACATCGAAGTCTAAAAACTTAGAATGTTATAATATCGAACCCATTCAATCGAAACACCAGAAAACCGAACAGTCAGAATAGTGAATTTTTTCCCAGTGAAAACATTTGCTGTTCCGACAAACATGCACACAACACAAGCACACCAAAATAAATAATCCACACACATACACTTCACAAAACCCTACACTAAACCAGACATACACCACTAGCTATCCATTTAGCTTAACCCAACCCTAACCTTAAGGTCCCTAACTATCACACACTCACCTTACCCGCTCCCTAACCCTAACTCACCTAACCCGCCCTAACCCTCACGTCCACACAATCGCACACATACCTAACCCGCACTCTAACCCTAACTCACCTAACCCGCCCTAACCCTCACGTCCACACAATCGCACACTTACCTGAACCTCACCCGTAACTTTCCACCACAGCGCTGAAAATACCGAAGCAACAGAAGCGGACAACCAAATTTTTTCCCTATGAAAAAATTTGGTTTTCTGTTGCTTCGTTATTTTCAGCTTTCGCTGAATATGGTTCGATGTTAGAACATTCAAAGTTTTGGAACTTTGATGTTCTAATATAGACCCGTATTTCATTCCCATCACATATGTGCTTT
This sequence comes from Protopterus annectens, assembly GCF_019279795.1. Classification (NCBI taxonomy): domain Eukaryota; kingdom Metazoa; phylum Chordata; order Ceratodontiformes; family Protopteridae; genus Protopterus; species Protopterus annectens. The sequence goes on along the minus strand of NC_056751.1, from coordinate 233,719,508 downwards.
TTTTATACTTGGCTTTGCCTACGTTCACTTATTAAACCAATAATTATTTAACTAGTACATTCAACCTTACATTATTAAAAGCCTAAATTTTGCTGCCCATTTGGTATTTTTTGTACAATGCCACTTGTCCTACTGTATTTTTAATTGCAATATTCTGGAGTGTGACTTTTTATTATACTGTAAACTGTTTTTGTAACTGGAGTTTTTCTCCTCGGGTCTCCACTGAAAATGGGCTTGTAGCCCAGCTGGACTAACCCAGTTAACAAATGTCAATAAATAAATAAATAATAATATATAAATAGAATTTTTGGGATCAGCATGTGCGCGATGCCGCTATGTGCTTGGTTTCCTGGTGGTACTACATCAGAGATCAATTGTTTAGGAGTACCATATGATATTCTTCTTTTCATGGCTGAATTAGTATGTACTCCATGGTTATCCTAACTTTTGCTTTATGTAATGTGATGTGGAACAGTTTAATTCCTGGGAGAAAAGACAGGAACTGACTATTTACTGGCATGTTAAGCATGTCATTTTGTGCACTGCTTGCAGGTTTGTCTCTGCAAGTATGTTATTTTTGCTTATGTGTTAAATAGCATCTGGGATATTGTGCCCTCCTGGATAGTGTATTGATAGTGTATTGCCTACAGACTCACTTAAAGAATAACGGAGGTACTTAGAGAGGTGTGATTGGAAGGAACAGCTGTGCACTGCTGCTCACCATTGGGTCCCTATATTAGTGGAGTAAGAGCTGCATTTGCATTTTCGGCATTAAGTGCAATCTGCTTATGGTGGTTGTAGGACTTGGCAAAAGGGGCATCTTCTGCCCCTTCTCTTAATAATATTCACAGGCAGTTGAAGTTTGGAGGGTATGCAATTTGGAGAAGTAAGGATTGCCAATCGTAGACAATGCTCTTTAAATGGAGAGGTTTAAGTATCTTTGGGAGTTGTTAATGGAGAAGGCTCTAGGTGCTCAGAATATTGACCATCACGTGAGTACTTTGATAACAGCAATACAGAGGTGATACCCAATGTGGTAGTAAATTGAAAATCATGTTCTATAATAAAGTTGTAAATCTTTTAGTCATTCTATGCCATTGTCCTTACCTGTGGTCATGAACTTTGGGTAGTGACCAAAACGATTATATCACAGATACAACTAGTAGAATGGAGGCTCCTTTACAGGGTTTATGGGTTAATCCATGGCAGAATGCTGGACTCAACAATTAGAGAGTATCCCAGAGTACAACAGCTCCTGCTCCTCCTCTGGTTTGACAGGAGTCAATTAAGGTGGTTTGGGCACCTAATGAAGATACCCCTGCATGCCTTCCACCAGAGGTGTAGCAGGTATACCCTCACTGAGAGGAGACCCCTGGGCATAGCTATAACATTTTGGATAGATTAAGTCTCTGATCTTTCTTGGGAATATGTTGGCATCCTGCATGATGAATGTGGGACTGTTGTTGGGAGATAGAAGTTTGATTTTCCCTATTTATCTTGCTAACACTGCAATCCTCACAAGAACAAGGCAGTTTAAAAATAAATGATAGTGCCCATTGTAGTTCAAGAGATTCAGAAGAGTCTATTTGTGAGGGAGAGTCACAACTATTCACTTCACAGGCCTGACCAATATGTCAGCATGATTATTGCAGCTTTCTTCTTCTACACGTGCAGTAAGGTTTAGAACATAGTACCGCTAAGACAGGTATATTTGATTATGCTATGTGACTTTGACTGTTACCTGCATACATGCATCTGAGAGTCTGTATACTTCAGCAAGTCATGTACTGCAGTAAGGAATATATGCTTTCAAATCATTACCATGGTACTATGCAATTTACACAATATCTGTGATCTGTGTGTTAAGGCACCAAAACTTTTATCTTAGTGGAGATGTCTAACTATCTGTGTGATGTAGACTGTACCAAACAAGTATAAGGACATGCTGTCCTGGTATAGTGTAACCTGCCCCAGCATGTCATGTTCTGTAGGGTGCCCTCATGCAAGCATGGAACTGTGTGGGTGGCAGTCCCATAACATAGCTGCTATAATCCAGGACAGGTGGGACAGCACTAGAGGATTAGATGGCTGGCTTTATCATAATATTTTTATACTGGACAGTTTCTGTGAGTTTCTCAGAGTCACACATATCGTTGTGGGGCATGTAGCATTTTTACTATCTACCTATGCTTGTGGGCTGGAATGTATAGAGCTGCCTTCTATGACAGCCATGTATGGTGCCACATTGTTTTGTACAATGTACAGTATAAGTCCATGTATTCTGAATGTGGATCGTCATACAGGTGACCTAAAACTGAGTACACAAATGGTGCTATGTGCCTAACATAGTCTGCTTTTATAGGCTTCACTGTGTTGAGAAAGGTCCTGAGCAGAGACAGAATTACAGCTGCAAGGGAGAGGAAAGTCGGGTACTGCTTGGTGCAAAATGAAAAGATGGTACTTTCCTGATGCAGTATGGAGGCAATAGGAAGGCACAGCATATTCTCTGGTGGGAGGTTATATCTGTTGTAAATGCAATTAGAGTGCATGGTTGTACTACTTCTGATCACATCAGTTATCAGAGTCTGCCAAGAAAACCTAGACAACAGAAAGGGACAACACAGCCAGATTCCTACTTCAGTGGTCCTCTTCCTGTTGTACAGCTACTAGCTAAGGACAAGCTGTGCGTAAGAGCCATACTGTAGCTGAACTTACCTTCTTACCTTCCCTGAATCTGTCATTGGTGAATATAACGTGCATGTGTATGTGCTTTGTGGAAATAGGAGAGTACATTAAAGACAAACTCGATGAAGCTTGTCTTGTAGAGAGCAATTAACTAAATGATTTTTGTGGGTGACTGCATTCCCGACAGCTCTCATGCAAGAAGACGTGGTCCTGGCCTGCACCCCAGAACTAATGTAACTAAGGTGAGATTATCAAACATTACCTTGAATTATAGATCCTTCATTGCATTGCCCAGTCAGTCTTTGCTGTGATTAAAAAGCCCATGGTGAATTCATCCTTGAAGGATTCTGCAGATGCTGTGCTTGATATAAGGAATATCCAATGAAGAAAAAAAGTCTGGAACTGTTAAATATTTGAAATGGAATTTCCTTTTGAGACTACAAACTAGAACCAAATATCAGTACCACTTTTATAACATTTCTGTAGCTATAACATTAATTTTCAAATAAATTTGACATAAACCAATGTTTCACTAGGTATAAAATGTTAGCTGACATTTGATGTAACACATTGTATTCAGAGTTCATAATCTGACTCTTTACTCAGTAAAAATATGTTTACATGTCAGCACTAAGACCCATAACAAGGACCAGTATTACTCCAAGGCTTTATGCTTTGCCTGGCAGTAGCAGATACTAAGCCTAGTGTTGATAAAGTAAGCAATGATTTAGGGAGAACTCACAGCTTAATATGATTAAGATATACTGAGCAAGTGAAAAGTGCAAGTATTTTTTTTGGAAAAAATTGTATTACTGATCTTGGCTTGTACTTTACTTGAGCAAAATTTATGCATACAAATTGGAAATGCAAATTTTCATTCAAAATATTAAACAGATTTACTTGTTTGTTTTCACTTGGGATCAATATATCTGACTGAAGCGATCAGACTAATTTCTTAAGCATTATTTATTTTACTAATGCCAGAATCAGCTTTTCTTGTTATACGTGAGTGTGAAGTCACTGATAGGAACAGCACCAGGCTTACAATATTATTATCTGCAGTTCCAGCTGTCCTTTGGAGCCCTTCATTTAGGCATATACTTGTCATTTTAATTAGACACAGAGCCACTTTTCAGACCATGAAGACAGCTTGTTACACCAAATATCAGGTAAGGCGTTAGCAGCAGCTGTGAGACTTGACAGTCTGCTTTGGCTAAAGACAAGACAGTGCATAACACAGCCAAACACTTTGGGGTGCGGTTTACTATTTGAAGTGAATGATTACAAAAGTTATTCATTCAGTTAATGGTTTTAATTGATGATGTATACCCATCAACAACCTAAGCATTTTTCTAAAATTCCCAATGTTTGTTTGTAAAACCCTTTAGTACAGTAATACATCACAACTTTTATCTATGCACATCATCTAATTGATGAATAAACTACTTTAACTATAAAGAAAAATGCACATACTTTTCCTTTTTTGTACTGACTTCCTTTCACTGTTATGCAGAGTGTTGTCATAAATGCTTTCCTTTCACTGTTATGCAGAGTGTTGTCATAAATGCTTCCTTTTTATAAGTATATCATATGCTAGGAATTTAAAATGCCTGCATACCAAAGAAATTCAAGACTATCTTATTACTGATAATAAATTAATTAATAGTGTTATGGAAGAAGGTGGAATTCTAATGCGACTGTCAGATTTCTGTGTTAACAAATGTAGATTATTAATAGTAGAGTATCTTTTAAATGACTGGGTTCAGTTTACAGCATCTTTAATTTAACATTATTTGTTAAAATATAATTTTACACTTCCAAACTGTTAAAGTCATTTGAGTTTTATACTGTGCAAACAGAATGCCTAGAACATTTCTACTTATAATATTAAATTCATCCTGTTTCAGCTTGAATGCATATACTATGTTCTTCCTGCATCCCTGCCACTTCTTTCAAATTGTCCACACTGGAATTGTACTTAATTGCAAACAAATAACTGATGCCAAAATCATAGACTAAAACTAAATGTTGGAAAATGCATTATTGTAACCTTTGACAAGTGTTCTATCACAAGGAACTACCATATTGAAAATACACCTGTAAGAGCTGACCCAGTTGCTCGGGATTGGGGAGTTTATGTGGATAGTGACCTACAGTTTCACCAACATGTGTTCATTATTGTATGAAAGTCCTTTTATATTGCACAGCTTATAAACAAAGGGATTGTGTCTAGATTTTGGGATGTCATTGTCCCACTTGATTATAATGCCCCCTTTGGAATGTAGCTGTCCAGACACATGCAACAGCTGGAACACCCACAGAGATACCTTACTAAAATAATACAAGGCTTAAACAACATGCCCTGCATGGACCAACTCTAAGCTCTGTGACTATACTTGGTATCCTGCAGACTTCAAAGAAGTGACCTATGTCTGGCATACAAGGCATTATCTGTCCCAACTGATGGAATTACTGAAAATCAGCAAGTCAAATGGCATCAGATATTCTCTTTCTGTGGATTTAAAACTCTTCTGCACCATTGACAGAATGATTTGGAAGGACAGGTATATCTCACAGAGGATACCACTGCTCTGCAACAGACTCCCCATCCACATAAAGCAATGTTAATCCCTGTCCATATTCAAGTACAACTTTGATCTTAGAATGCAAAAAAAAAAAAAAACATAGACACATGCAGTTCCTAAATGCTTTATCCCATGCATGGGTCCCCCAAATTTTCTATGATATGATCCCAGTTATTCTCATTAGGGATAAAATATAAATACTGACCATGGGATGGGTATGGCCAGTCTATAACGAAATAGGATAGGTTAATTCTAGTACCAAATGAGAAATTGTCTGGGCTTAAAATGGGCTGCAAGGGCAGCTGGCCTAGTACTTACTTATGAATCCATGAATGTCACTTAAAAATGTCGAACCACTATGTTATCTGCTTTTATGTAAGTGAATTAAAAGAATCGTGTTCCCTGTTACTTTTTAAGCTCCTTGCAGTGCGTGCCACAAAACCCATATGAGCAAATAAGTAAGCAAGTTAAAAATGAAAGCTAAACTTGCTTGTAGATGTAATGCACTTTTCTATAATATGTACTTTCATTACTGATCAAAATGATGTGAAGATTATTGATCCTACAGACATTGCCAACATACTGGCTGACAGGTTCAGTGCAAACTCCCCCCCCCTCCCCCCCAAAAGGAGAGATATCTATACCAAATGAGTGCAGCCCCCCAAACATCTCCAGCGCCCAAGTGAGAACTGCTCTCTCCAAAGCAAAAAACACAGCATCCATGGGACCCGATGGTGTCCCTGGCTGTGTGCTCCATGAACTCAATGAGGAATTAAACCCACAGCTAGGACAGCTGTTTAATCAAAGTCTTACCTCTGGATATGTACCCAGACAGTGGCGCACTGCAACTGTGGTCCCACTTCACAAAGGCGGTGCCTCCACAGACCCTGGAAATTACCGCCCATTAGCTTGACAAGCCTTATCTGCAAAGCCATGGAGAGGATCATAATGGACCTCATAAATAAAGACATAGGAATTTGCAGACTTTGGATCCAACCCAGTTTGGCTTTGTCAAAGGCAGATCATGCCTTTTAAACTTGGTTGACTTTTTCGAAACAGTCACCAAAGCCATTGATGAGGGAAAGGCAGTCCATACAGCCTACCTCGATCTGGCTAAGGCCTTGATACAATACCCCACTCGGGTATCATTGAAAAACTCATCAGCTTAAATGTTAACCCATACATCACAAGATGGGTTGCAAACTGGCTGAGTGACAGAACCCACAGGGTCAGAGTTGCTGGCGCCATGTCAGACTCAAAGCCTGTCACAAGTGGTGTCCCACAGGGCTCAGTCCTGGGCCCACTCTTGTTTGGCATCTACTTTTCCAGTACAAGCAAACACAGGAGGGTTATGGCTGACAAAGTTTGCAGATGACTGCAAACTGGGCCATAGTAGAAAACACATCTGACACAGATATCCTTCAGAAGGGTCTCACAGAAACGGATAACTGGTGCCAGAGCCACGGCCTAAAGTTAAATGCCAAAAATGCATAGTCATACCCTTCGGGAAAAACAAGGTTACCCCTAGCTACCAAATAGGTGGCAATCCACTGAGCACAGAAGAAGTTATCAGGGACCTGGGGACCCAGGTTGATAGTAGTCTGTCATTCGACACCCATGTAGCTAAAGTAGTTAGGAAGTCCTTCTACATTGCCCACCTTATCATGAAGGGATTCTCATCTAGATCAAGGGAGGTCATAGTCTCCCTTTACTCATCACTCATCAGACCAATGATTGAGTACAATGCCCCATTCGGAATGTATCTGACCCGACACTTGCAGCAGCTGGAGAGGCCACAAAAGTTCCTCACCAAAAGGATAAAGGGTCTCAAAAATCTGTCCTATGCTGCCCGACTGAAAGAACTCCAGCTCTATTCAGTCGCTTACCGCGGTGACCTTTGCCTAACATACAAGGCCATGTCAAACCCAGATTTGATGAATATGCTTCACCTCAAAAAATCTAGATCCATCAGAGCCACAAGGGCGGAGACTTAAACCTCGACACAGCTATTAATAGGACGTGCTGGAGGGATAGATTCATCACCCAAAGACTCCCTATGCTGTGGAACAAAATCCCGGTACATGTGAGGCAGAGCACCTCGCTGGCCTTGTTCAAGAGAAATCTTGACCAATGGATGGGAGATCGCAGATATACCCCAGGAATTACCTCAGTGTCACTGCTCGACAGAGGCACAGCAAAATAATGGGTATAGTTCCCCATACTAAAGGGGTGGCGTAAGCCACAAAACAATGGGCTAGGCTTATAAATGCCCTCGGGCAGATAGCCTAGTATGAACCTATGAACCTATGAACCTATGATTTTTCGCTAAGAAGAAGAATAAAAATAAATTAATTAAAGCTCATATTCTCTAAATGTAGGACTTATTCAAGTCAGTCTTCTTAGCTTAAAACTGCTTCTACTTGAATTGTAAAACTGCTTTTTCTGAAGATATGTAGAAAAACATATTAAGTTGTGAAACACAGCATTAGGCTGCTATGTTACATTGTCCTTCTGTGGTGACGTGTGTTCATGAGTTTATAGGCTTGTACTAAGTTCCAGAAAGAATGGATCCTGGAGTGTTTAATGAGTTTATTTGCTACCCCATTCAATGACAGCTGTGATACTTATCCTAGGATTAAATTTGTCCAACTGTCAAAGCAAAACTTGGAGGCGTACACTGTGTTCTATTGGATGAGGAGCCTATCCCTCTAAAAAGTCTGGCTTATGTTGCAATGAAGTTTGAGGTCACTAGAGTTAGTGCTTTTAGTGTTACCAGTATTTCTTTGGTGAAGTAGGTCCAGCGGGGCAAGATTTTTCATAGCCCAAAAGGTGAGGCAGTCATCACCAAGTAGGAGCCGATATCTGACAAAAAATGAAAGGATTTTTAATATCCCTAGGTAGCTAAGGGAACTTTTTTTTTTTTTAGAAAACATTATGGTCAATTTTTTATTTAATGTTTAGTATCCAGATGGGTGCGCTGGTCCAAGACTCTTTTCAGCCATGACCCATGCACAGAGAGAAGGGTGGTGCAGTCAAACAACAATACAGTACACTCAAGCAGTAGTACAGTCATTGTATGCAATAAGTAGAATTACTAAACAGATTGTGCAAAAACAGGTAGAGTATGAAACCTATGAGCAAAATGTAAAGAAAACAATATATACAATATGCGGTGGAATTAAACAGTGGACACAGTAGTTGTCAAATGAGATATGCATTTATAGCCAACATAAAGAGCGTTGAGCAATTAACTTTAAAGAAGGTTCAACTTTCCTCCTTGTGGAGGTGTTGAGCTAGATTTTTCTTGAACCCTTGGGTAGAGTTTTGTTTCCTTATATCTGTTAGTAATTTATTCTGCAGGGCAGGATCAATGCTGGACAAACTGTGGTGTTCACCAGTGACCATTTGAAGGTGGGTCCACGGAGGGGGAGGGGTGTCAACTTAGCTGCTTCTTAGGGAGTGTACTTGCCCCTGAGGGGAAGTGTCTATTTTCAGAGAAGGCAGTACTTCTTTTCTTAAAACCTAGCAAATGAGGGAACCTAGAATGTATGTTGATCTTTCCGAAGGTGGGAGCCAGTTAAGAGTTTTTAGCAGTTAAAGCAGTGTGACTGAGTGTCAATGAACAGGATGAATCTACATATTTTGTTTTCAGCTATTTGTAACCTTTGAATATTATAAGAAGATTGTAACTCCTCACACTGGAACTGCACATGTATTAAGCCCCTAGCCCTTAAATCTTAACAACCTCTCTCTTTCCACCTATTCATCCTTCAGTTTCATCCCAACATTTTATTATCTCATAAGAGCTTGTCGTAACAATGGTTCTCCTTTGACAGTAGTTCATATAATCTTACTCCTTCCACCACATTTCTTATCTCTGCTGTAATGTCAGCCTGTAATAATTGTTACATTTTAAGATTTGCTTTACATTGAGGAAATTTTGCCTTTATGAAGTGCTTCATGTAATTGGTTATTTCTTCCTTAGGTAATATGTATTTGTTCTTTATGTACCCATATGAACATTTTTGTAATCTTTTGTAATCTTTATGAAATTGTTTATTGTGGAGCTTTTCTCCCCCGGCCTCAAATGAAAATGGACTCAAACCGGCCAAGTAGACTATCCTGGTAATCAAATGCCAATTAATCAATAAATCAATCAATAAATAAATAAATAGAGTTCTACAAATGGAGTCATATTCAAGTTTGGATAGCAGAACATTTTTGATAATGGGTGCTTGGGTTTGTTGAGAGAGAAGATGAGAGATGTTATATATATTGTATTTAAATGGTATAGAACATTCACTATAATTGGATGTGATGGTGTCAAAAATATGCATGCAGCTGAAGCAGAGTGTGTGTGTGTGTGTGTGTGTGTGTGTGTGTGTGTGTGTGTGCGTGCGTACGCGCGCGCGCGTGTGTGTATAGATAAACATTCTACATATTACAACTCTGTAAAAAGACAGGTACAATGAATTGCATTTTACTTTTATCCTCTACACAATTCTTTGTTTTTTTTTAGTTTGATACAGCTCTAATATAGCTACTACATTTTAAATGTATTTCCTTTTGAAAAAGTTAATAGTTTCTCATTTTTTACACTTCTCATCACAAAACCTCATTTCAGTGAAATGTCCAACAGACATTTTGCTTCCAATTTCTCTTTTTCAGCTTTTAATCTATATGTGGTACAAAGTTTTACATTTCCAACAGAAGTTTGCCCACTTTTACTTATTATCCCCATAATGACTAGAAAACTTCTTATTAAAGCATTGATACTTGACAGGTTTTGATGTTACCTAAAAAGCTATTCTTCTTCTTCTGGCTTTTCCTGGTTAGGGGTTGCCACAACGGATCACCTGTCTGCTCATAACTGGCAGTGGAGTTTTACGGTGTCAAGTTGCCAGCCCAGCACCCAGCCTTCCACAGAAGGCACACACACACATGCCTAGGGCCAATTTAGAGTGTCCAATCTACCTACAGCATGTCTTTGGGAGGAAACGGGAGCACCCGGAGGAAACCCACGTGACCACAGTGAGGACATGCAGACTCCACACAGAAGGCACCCCAGCCGAGAATCGAACCGGAGAACCTCTTGCTATGAGGCAGCAATGCTAACCACTGCACCACCGTGACCGCCCTGTTACCTAAAAAGCTATTACACACAGATTATTTTACATACATGTTATTGGTTAAAACCTAACATTGCTAATAAATACAGTTTCCAGTGACAACAGCCAAACCATGAGAAGAAAAACTGCACTTCATATGTTCTGTATACAGAGTTCTAACCTTTTAGGGACTTTTAAACATTTTTCGAGAGGCTTTCTATTTGAGCATAGGAGCAAAGGAATATACTAGGCAAACAATCACAAGGCAACTCCAAATAGACCAGCAAGGCAGCACAGAGTTCAATATATTTATTAAATACTGATGAATATAACAGACTAGTTTCGGCCAACAGCCTTCTTCAGTGTAAATCAATATCATCAAGTTCATTTGCATCATCCTTTAAATACATATCAAGAGCCAATCAAAAGGTTGAGCTCATGAATACTAATAAGTTTAATAAAGTTGCTTGCAAAACATGTTTTGAGGGCACTTAAAGTAAATCATATGGTTATGCAATAATAGTGAGTGTATACACTCATGTGTGGTCCATCCATCGCAGGAAAAATAACCACCAGGTAAATAACTGAGGCTAAGCAAATTCTGGATATTCCACCATGTCAATAGGACAATACATAATACATGTTGTTGGTTTTGATAATCCCATATGGATATACCACTGTCACAAGCTATTCCACAATACTTGGTTGGAGGAGCAAAGGTGAAAAAATCAGATACTGACGTTCAAAAGAATTAAACGTGCTATGTCATAATAGAGCATATGTTGGACAGATTAAGTTTTATATATATCTCTAAAAATATATATATATAGAGGTTGATAGTAGGCAACACCAGTTATGAACATAGGATACAAGGTAGATCAGCAATAATATTGACACCAGCCTAAACATAAATGCTTTCACCTTTGTTCAACAGATACATTGCCACTATTCTATATCCGTCCTGGACACAATAAATGACCACCCAATGAATACAAGAGATACCAAAAGTATGATTAATCATTAATGTCTTCCAACATCTCCCTCCAGCAATGTATTAATACTTAGAATCTAAATGATCTTTCCATATTGTATAGAACACCCATGTACTTATAATAATTATTAGCTAACAATCTCATGGCTAGTACATATCCATTATAAATTTTCTAACGGTTCCTGCATACTATATCTTCAGGAGCATTGATTTATCAGGTAAGATGTATTAGCCCATACATGTATATTGGTATAAACAATTGTTAAACAACTTACATTATGCTAACAAGCATAAATGCTAAGTCACCTTACTGGCAAGTAAGCTACCTTTCCTGTGTGCTCCCACAAAAGGGAAAATTTGTTCTAACTAAACATAGGCCATCGCCCATATCAAACATAATATTAAATAGGAGTCCATATGACTTAACATATTAACACCTTATTCAGTATAAGCCAGAGTCTTTAAAGATTCATAATGTTAAAGACACATGTATAACAAACGAATAAGAATTCCCCACTTGGTGTCCTATTATTAAATGGACTAATGCTGATTCAATATATTCATTATAAATGATCATTTAGTCCCGGATGAAATAAAGCCCCCAATGTAATAATCCAATGTTTCTCTTTCCTATCCAATAACCCATGCCACCCTTGTTTATTTGTTCTGTCTCCAGAGATACGGTCGATCACCATAAAGGTGAATCTCGCTTGAGAATGTTTTAGTGTGTGTTGGTATAGGGCACTCGACTCCTTGTGGTTTTTGATATCACTGCGATGTTCGTTCATTCTTAATCTTAAGGCTCTAGAAGTTTGTCCAACATAGAATCCCCCACAGTAACAAGATGCCAGATACACCACCCAGTCGCTACTGCAGTTTCCAAAGATCTTAATATCAAAGACTTTGCTGGTATTACGGCTGGTAAATGCCTTGGATTTCAACATGTGTTGACAGGAACCACAATGGCCACAGGGGAATGACCCAATGAGTTCATCACCATGAAGTGTCAGTTGTTTATGAATAGTTCCCCCACTTGCCATATGTTTAAAGTGTGAAAAATAGGAACCTAAGGTCTTACCACGTTTGTATGAGAAAAGGCAACGGGGTCCCAAAAAACTTCGCAGTTTATCATTGGCCAATAAAATGTTCCAATGTTTATTAATGATGTTTCTAATCATATTAATATTTCTGCTATAAGTGGTGATGAACCTGACACATGTATGGGAAGATTGATTTTTATTTTTATCTTTGTCCTGATATTGTAATAGGTCGTCCCTCACAAGACGATTAGCTCTATTCTGAGCCGATACGATGTCAAATTCATCGTATCCCCTGTTAATAAACCTCTGACTGAGATCCCTACTGGCCAATTGATATTCCTCCATGTTGGAACTGAGACGTTTGATACGTATAAACTGGGATATTGGAATACTCCTGATTGTGTGACGGGGATGTAAGCTTGAGGCATGTAACAAGGTGTTGTACTGCGGATACTTGCGGAAAACCCTCGTAGACAGAGTATTGTCTGGGTTCCTGTATACTGTGACATCCAAAAAGTTGATAGAATTTTTATCGGATGTCACAGAAAATTCAATTCCCCAGACATTATCATTAAGATATTCAACAAATTCCTGCAAGTATCCAACATCAGCCCGCCACACCAACCAGCAGTCGTCCAGATAACGTCTCCAGATATCCATTTCCACCAGAAAAATGTTATGTGATGTGTCATAGATCATAAATTCCTCAACATAGGCCATGAAAAGGTCAGCATATATAGGGGCAAAGGATGCCCCCATAGCTGTTCCTTGAAGCTGCCAATAACATTGGCCCTGGAAGTACAGGACATTCTTATTTAACACATGCTCGGACATACAGATCAAAAGGGTATTAAATCCCGGTGAATATAGATTTACCCTTTCCAACCAATATTGTAAAGACTGGAGACCCGCCCAATGGGGTATACTTGTATATAGTGATTTTACATCCAAGGTACATAAGTACCACTCTGGTTCCAATTGGGTTTCCCTGATTAACTGTAGAAACTGTGTGGTATCCTGCAATCTAGATCTAATATGTCCCAACAGGGGTTTGAGATATTTAGTGAGGAAGGCTGATAGGGGTTCAGTCAGAGAGCCTATACCCGATACTATGGGTCTGCCCGGTGGTTTTTCCAAGGACTTGTGAATTTTGGGTAAAAGATATAATATCTGTTTGGACGGTTCCGACACTTTAAGTGAATCCAAGCACTTCTTGTTAATGATGCCTTCCTCAAAGGCCAACTGCAAGAAGGCGTCAATCTCATCCTTGAATACTGGTGTGGGATCTATAGGCATGTACATATAGCACTTGACATCTGACAATTGAGATAGCCCTTCATGAATATAATCCGCAGTGTTCCAAACCACAACTGCACCTCCCTTGTCAGCAGGGACAATAACTATATCCTTATTGTCACACAAGGTATTTAAAGCTATTCTGTCATCATCCGATAGATTACTAGCCAGCATAATATGTCCCATATTTTGGAAATGAATATCCCTCAAAATGGAGTCCATGAAAATAGATACGTGTTTGCTCATAGGGGGTTGAAAAGAGGACTTACCAAAACGGAAGTCCTCAGATGGTTCTGACCTGTTATCCTCAAAAAACAGCCTCAGATTTAACATCCTACAAAAATCATGTAAATCCTGTACTATGTGATATTCTTGACTAAAGAAAGAAGGAATAAAGTTCAAACCCTTATTCAACAGTGCAACCTGCTCATCCGTTAATATAGTCTTAGATAAATTCAACACATTCTGGATGGTTCCAGATGAATTTCCTATTTCAGGAAGTTGTCCAAAAGGCCTTGTAGGGAAACCGGAGTGACCACTCTTTCTGTGCTTTCTGCCCCCCCGGTGTCCCTTACCCCTTCTAAAGGGGAAATTTTGTTGGTTCTCTTCCTATTAGGTGAAGCCCTCTCCCCTGGACCCTCAAAATCCGTAAGGGAGGATTCATCACCAGATGTACTATATGAACTGTCCCCCTTATTTTTAAGAATTGATCGTGGTCTCTTTTTGGTGCGACTGGGCCCTGTTTTAGCCTGATTGTTATCCGCAAATCTGACCGATCTGCTTAGATCAAATGGTTTACCCCGTTGATAATCAGAAAAATCACGATGAAATTTCTTGATTTTTCGTTCCTTTAAAGTTTTTTCGTGCTCCATCAGTTCTAAGGATAGTTTTTTAATATTATCCTGATATTTAGTGGAAGATTCAAACTTTTGAGCTTCTGAACATATATTTTTGACTTCAAGTATATTGGAATCTACTGTCCTTTCATAATATTGTAACAGTATGTTCACAAATGTCATGGATCCTGTCTGAAGTGCCTCCTGCCAATCATGGTTGAGTTTGTCGTCTGGCTTCCCAACTAGAGGTTGAGTTCGTATACGTAGACCTCTGGGAGCCATATTCTGGGCCGAATATGCTTTGAATAATTTAAGATGCCAAATGTTTGATCTCAACGTCTTAAATGCTTTTGTGATTGAGTGGAAAAACATATCACAATCAACCACAGATGTCTGAGCCAAACTGCCTGGATCATTGCTTGGCAATCGATCAATGCCAAATACTGCTATATCTTGCCGATCAGCACATAATCCAGAAAGGATAGTATTTAGATCCATGTTGTAAACAATATTAAAGTATATTAGTGGTGAAAACTGGTGGAACACGAAAGCACAAAGGAATATAATTTGGGATCAGAAATATAATATGATGGTTGTGAAACCCAGTAACATCAAAATGAGGTAAAAAATTAACCACCAATCTCTAATAAGAAAACACAGGGGTGGCAGAAAGCACAACAAAAAGGTGGTAAAGAGAGGTCAAAACCAAATATTCCCTAAGATAGGTGAAGATCCAATGATAGGATGAAAAAATGAGGCTATGTGATATAGCACTAATGGCTTATATCTAATATAAGGTAAACCAACCTAAGTTGATAAATTTAAGTATTCAGTGATAGAATCAGGGTCCAGTAGGTCATCAAAATCAGCCCCAATAAGCCAACCTACCAACTACAGGTCATTACCATAATCCAGCATAAGAATCAAATACTATGAGCCCTTATTGTGAGTAATGCTGAACTAACGAAGAATCCAAAAATTATGTTTGTTGTGGTCCTATACTTTCAAAACCCTAATATGTTTTGTACAGAGTTATAAACCAGAAAGTCAAAAATACAACAAACAATAATACAGCAAGCCAATGTAGAGCTTATGAGGAAGTTTTGACATCATCAACCGGTATAATTTTTCTCAAATATCATGCTACTAATAACAAAACCAAATCCTTCTAGTAGTCACTGGATATTCGATTAGGGTATATAATAATGCCCGTACCAAATATATAGCCAGCGAACACACACACCACAAAACTAATAATATCAAAGTTCAATTTTTAATAGTGGTCAGGGGACCGAGCAGTGGTTCATTTCAAAAGGGAGATGAAAGCTGGCAATTGGTAATTATTAGCAGTTATAACAATTGAATAAATTATTGCAATAGTATAGCTGGTATTTCAATCTGTATCTTGTATTCCCAACACAAGTGTTATAGTTTCAAATATTTGAAATAGGAATTGTTATACTATATCATAACCATTCTATCCAGCTGGTAGCCAAATATTCAAGGACTACAATAATATCTTCATCCAATTAGGTACTCATTATAGGGTATATGTAACTTTCATTCACAGGCTGTTTACTGATAACAGCAGAGGTTCTTGTCAAAAGGAAACAAAATCTGGCACTTGATAATTGCTAACAACTATGACTACCGTATGAATTTTGCGATAGTGTCTCTGGTATTTCCATTTGTATCTGAATACCCAAACACAAATGTTAGAGTTTCAAATTATTAAAGATGAGACTATAGTGATATATCACAGCCATTCCTATCCTACTAATAGACAAATATTAAGGGACCACTCTGATGTCTTCCTTCAAAAAGTAGTCATTGTAGGTTCTATTCATAAACTGTATACTAATAACAGTATAGAGTGATAAAAATGGGGGGTTGTGTATTCAATACAGTAAAACAAACTGTTATATATATATATCTCCAGTGCCTAAGGCTTTTATACCTAAACCTGTAGTGTATACCACATGACCATAATATCCATAGATATATTGTTTTAAAATCCAATATGATGTATTATCAAATGCAGTCCCGAGTTGAAATAGTTGGTATATAGTACTTCCCTTAACCAAAATAACAGTTATAATACTAAACTCATTGTGGTTCAAAACATTCCATCAAGTAACTGGTTATATCAGAATCCTTAAGGAAAGATCGTACTTGTTATATCCCCACATTTACGGTTTAAATGAATATTAAAGTCATTATTCCCCTACTCAGTATCTTATTCCCACATCACAGTCCTGCAGGCCACCACTTATTATTATCTTCCAATAAAGGATACCTGTATAAGATTATACAAAAAATACTAGACTGTTATAAGATTTTGATAGGCCCAACATATATCCCAAACCAGTTTGATAATTAGCGACCTGGTGTTCCCAAATATAACAAATATTTTGAGCACACTGCCCGTAGACATAGGCCTCTAGGACCGGACACAGTCGCAAGTAAAATGATCACCCAATACAGGTTCAATACATCCCAATGTGCTCAACTATCAAAAATTGCGCACAGCACATATCACAACACTGGGTTTCCACACCGTTTCCATATCCTGCATATATACAGTGTTCATTTAGACTACGACCTCATTTCAGCAAAGTAAAGCAGTTCCTATAACAGTATAGACAAAATGCATAAACACAATGGAGTATTAGTTATAATTTAAATGATAGTTGAATGTGTCCCTAAATTACAATAATCCTGTAACCCGCTACCAGACAAAAATATTATTTCTAGACCCTATATTATTAGGTATTCATTATTCAGCCAAATGTCACTCATGAATAGGCAAGAATTTCACTAAACACTGTGATATACACAAAAACATCCTTAATACATTTGTCCCTGATAGTTATACATATCAGAATTCCAAATATGAAACACGGCCTCCAAACGGTTTCCCAATAACCGTCGCAGTCTATATGCAGAGTGTTCCGATCTCAAATCACTGTGTCGTAATAATCCCCAAGATGTTAAATACACCTAAAATTACTGCCAAGCCCTATATGGTTATTACACACTCAATACACAATCACATATAGATAATCAGGCAGCGTAACTTGACCATATATTAAGCACAAAATTAGTCCACAATACAAATGTCCCTTCAAGTTATGCAAAACACCAAGTCCAAAATCCAAAAATTCTTCTGAACGGACGTCGCTGTCTTCACATACAATGTTCTAATCCACAAGCGCTATATCGTATTTGCCCCCAACATAATACACACATGAAGATTTGAATTGCGTGAAAAAAGTAACACCACAGTTCGATATTTTAAAATGTCCAAAGTCAATAGTTCCTCTGATAGTTGGCCTGGCCCACAAGATAGAAAGACATATATGGACACATCCAAAAGGAAAAGATGAAAAGTTATATGATCGATACGGCCATATGAAGAATAAACACCCTCCTACCACTCAACGCTCTTCAATTCAGATGAAAGAAAGTCCAACAGGCTTGTTTCCAATTACGGATATATCGCCAGGCAAAAACTTTAACCAAAATGGCGCTCATCCACCCGACAGCCGTAGCTTGTTGCTTAAAACAGGCTCATATGAGCCAATTCATACCCAGCAAATGAACTTGACTTATCACAATACTGCCAGCTCACTGTAAATAACGAACAAGTGAGCTAATGGCAGATAAACAAAAAAATGTTACCACAAGATCCTTCAGCCAGAAACAGGCTGAGAAACGACTCCACTGCTCGGTCCCCCAGCACAGAGTGAGCAAACAGTATGTACCAAGTCCTGTGCACGAGGGGATGCACGGTCCAAACCAAATAGACAACTCCAAATAGACCAGCAAGGCAGCACAGAGTTCAATATATTTATTAAATACTGATGAATATAACAGACTAGTTTCGGCCAACAGCCTTCTTCAGTGTAAATCAATATCATCAAGTTCATTTGCATCATCCTTTAAATACATATCAAGAGCCAATCAAAAGGTTGAGCTCATGAATACTAATAAGTTTAATAAAGTTGCTTGCAAAACATGTTTTGAGGGCACTTAAAGTAAATCATATGGTTATGCAATAATAGTGAGTGTATACACTCATGTGTGGTCCATCCATCGCAGGAAAAATAACCACCAGGTAAATAACTGAGGCTAAGCAAATTCTGGATATTCCACCATGTCAATAGGACAATACATAATACATGTTGTTGGTTTTGATAATCCCATATGGATATACCACTGTCACAAGCTATTCCACAATACTTGGTTGGAGGAGCAAAAGGTCAAAAAATCAGATACTGACGTTCAAAAGAATTAAACGTGCTATGTCATAATAGAGCATATGTTGGACAGATTAAGTTTTATATATATCTCTAAAAATATATATATATAGAGGTTGATAGTAGGCAACACCAGTTATGAACATAGGATACAAGGTAGATCAGCAATAATATTGACACCAGCCTAAACATAAATGCTTTCACCTTTGTTCAACAGATACATTGCCACTATTCTATATCCGTCCTGGACACAATAAATGACCACCCAATGAATACAAGAGATACCAAAAGTATGATTAATCATTAATGTCTTCCAACATCTCCTCCAGCAATGTATTAATACTTAGAATCTAAATGATCTTTCCATATTGTATAGAACACCCATGTACTTATAATAATTATTAGCTAACAATCTCATGGCTAGTACATATCCATTATAAATTTTCTAACGGTTCCTGCATACTATATCTTCAGGAGCATTGATTTATCAGGTAAGATGTATTAGCCCATACATGTATATTGGTATAAACAATTGTTAAACAACTTACATTATGCTAACAAGCATAAATGCTAAGTCACCTTACTGGCAAGTAAGCTACCTTTCCTGTGTGCTCCCACAAAAGGGAAAATTTGTTCTAACTAAACATAGGCCATCGCCCATATCAAACATAATATTAAATAGGAGTCCATATGACTTAACATATTAACACCTTATTCAGTATAAGCCAGAGTCTTTATATGTGATTGTGTATTGAGTGTGTAATAACCATATAGGGCTTGGCAGTAATTTTAGGTGTATTTAACATCTTGGGGATTATTACGACACAGTGATTTGAGATCGGAACACTCTGCATATAGACTGCGACGGTTATTGGGAAACCGTTTGGAGGCCGTGTTTCATATTTGGAATTCTGATATGTATAACTATCAGGGACAAATGTATTAAGGATGTTTTTGTGTATATCACAGTGTTTAGTGAAATTCTTGCCTATTCATGAGTGACATTTGGCTGAATAATGAATACCTAATAATATAGGGTCTAGAAATAATATTTTTGTCTGGTAGCGGGTTACAGGATTATTGTAATTTAGGGACACATTCAACTATCATTTAAATTATAACTAATACTCTATTGTGTTTATGCATTTTGTCTATACTGTTATAGGAACTGCTTTACTTTGCTGAAATGAGGTCGTAGTCTAAATGAACACTGTATATATGCAGGATATGGAAACGGTGTGGAAACCCAGTGTTGTGATATGTGCTGTGCGCAATTTTTGATAGTTGAGCACATTGGGATGTATTGAACCTGTATTGGGTGATCATTTTACTTGCGACTGTGTCCGGTCCTAGAGGCCTATGTCTACGGGCAGTGTGCTCAAAATATTTGTTATATTTGGGAACACCAGGTCGCTAATTATCAAACTGGTTTGGGATATATGTTGGGCCTATCAAAATCTTATAACAGTCTAGTATTTTTTGTATAATCTTATACAGGTATCCTTTATTGGAAGATAATAATAAGTGGTGGCCTGCAGGACTGTGATGTGGGAATAAGATACTGAGTAGGGGAATAATGACTTTAATATTCATTTAAACCGTAAATGTGGGGATATAACTAGTACTACGATCTTTCCCTTAAGGATTCTGATATAACCAGTTACTTGATGGAATGTTTTGAACCACAATGAGTTTAGTATTATAACTGTTATTTTGGTTAAGGGAAGTACTATATACCAACTATTTCAACTCGGGACTGCATTTGATAATACATCCTATTGGATTTTAAAACAATATATCTATGGATATTATGGTCATGTGGTATACACTACAGGTTTAGGTATAAAAGCCTTAGGCACTGGAGATATATATATATAACAGTTTGTTTTACTGTATTGAATACACAACCCCCCATTTTTATCACTCTATACTGTTATTAGTATACAGTTTATGAATAGAACCTACAATGACTACTTTTTGAAGGAAGACATCAGAGTGGTCCCTTAATATTTGTCTATTAGTAGGATAGGAATGGCTGTGATATATCACTATAGTCTCATCTTTAATAATTTGAAACTCTAACATTTGTGTTTGGGTATTCAGATACAAATGGAAATACCAGAGACACTATCGCAAAATTCATACGGTAGTCATAGTTGTTAGCAATTATCAAGTGCCAGATTTTGTTTCCTTTTGACAAGAACCTCTGCTGTTATCAGTAAACAGCCTGTGAATGAAAGTTACATATACCCTATAATGAGTACCTAATTGGATGAAGATATTATTGTAGTCCTTGAATATTTGGCTACCAGCTGGATAGAATGGTTATGATATAGTATAACAATTCCTATTTCAAATATTTGAAACTATAACACTTGTGTTGGGAATACAAGATACAGATTGAAATACCAGCTATACTATTGCAATAATTTATTCAATTGTTATAACTGCTAATAATTACCAATTGCCAGCTTTCATCTCCCTTTGAAATGAACCACTGCGGTCCCCTGACCACTATTAAAATTGAACTTTGATATTATTAGTTTTGTGGTGTGTGTGTTGCTGGCTATATATTTGGTACGGGCATTATTATATACCCTAATCGAATATCCAGTGACTACTAGAAGGATTTGGTTTTGTTATTAGTAGCATGATATTTGAGAAAATTATACCGGTTGATGATGTCAAAACTTCCTCATAAGCTCTACATTGGCTTGCTGTATTATTGTTTGTTGTATTTTTGACTTTCTGGTTTATAACTCTGTACAAAACATATTAGGGTTTTGAAAGTATAGGACCACAACAAACATAATTTTTGGATTCTTCGTTAGTTCAGCATTACTCACAATAAGGGCTCATAGTATTTGATTCTTATGCTGGATTATGGTAATGACCTGTAGTTGGTAGGTTGGCTTATTGGGGCTGATTTTGATGACCTACTGGACCCTGATTCTATCACTGAATACTTAAATTTATCAACTTAGGTTGGTTTACCTTATATTAGATATAAGCCATTAGTGCTATATCACATAGCCTCATTTTTCATCCTATCATTGGATCTTCACCTATCTTAGGGAATATTTGGTTTTGACCTCTCTTTACCACCTTTTTGTTGTGCTTTCTGCCACCCCTGTGTTTTCTTATTAGAGATTGGTGGTTAATTTTTTACCTCATTTTGATGTTACTGGGTTTCACAACCATCATATTATATTTCTGATCCCAAATTATATTCCTTTGTGCTTTCGTGTTCCACCAGTTTTCACCACTAATATACTTTAATATTGTTTACAACATGGATCTAAATACTATCCTTTCTGGATTATGTGCTGATCGGCAAGATATAGCAGTATTTGGCATTGATCGATTGCCAAGCAATGATCCAGGCAGTTTAACTCAGACATCTGTGGTTGATTGTGATATGTTTTTCCACTCAATCACAAAAGCATTTAAGACGTTGAGATCAAACATTTGGCATCTTAAATTATTCAAAGCATATTCGGCCCAGAATATGGCTCCCAGAGGTCTCGTGCTCTGAAC
>NC_056751.1:233607171-233692171 GCF_019279795.1 Protopterus annectens | reverse complement strand
ATGCAACTGGCACAGACAGCCAGTGAAGCTAGCATTAGGAAATTACATGACACTACAGGATGGATAACATGATTTGGCTGGTAGATATGCCTTGAAGGCAGCCATCTTAGATGTACCTGTTTTGAGGTACATGCTTATTTTCAGACTTGATATTACTCCTTTTCATGGTGTACCTGTTTTAGAGGTATGTACATATTTTCTGTTTTGCTTTATCCATTTTCTTGATGTACCTATTTTAGAGGTATGTACCTGTTTTCTGACTTGATTTACCCCTTTTCATGGTGTACCTGTTTTAGAATTATGCACCTGTTTTCTGGCTTGATTTACCCCTTTTCATGGTGTACCTGTTCTAGAGGTATGTACATGTTTTCTAGCTTGATTTACCCCTTTTCTTGATGTACCTATTTCAGAGATATGTACTTGTTTTCTGGCTTAATTTACTATTTTACAGGATCTGCGTCGTCCCTTCACCACACATGCTTTGATGCTGTTTTGTAGATGTGAAACAAGTTTGCATCAGCAACAGAAAGAAATAAAAAAAAAAGGAAAGACAGTCTGCATCTCTCATTTTTCAGAAGCAAAAATAAATGACTTTGTGGTGTAGATTTTTGCAGTATTCATCCAACTTTAAAGATTTTACTCTGTCTTTAGTAATGTGCTTATAATTTTGCATCTGTTTTGTCACTGTCCATTTTTATCCCATAGTCCTACTAGAAGTAACAAGAGATATGTGCTATTTAATATTCAAATTTTGCAGTAAGTAGGCATGCAGATTTTTGCCTGTATGTACCTACTTTTCAAGTTTCTTTGTACCTATTTTTAATCTCTGCAGTATGAGAATTATGCTTGAAGGCTGTTTTGAGAACACAGATGGTTTTGTTGACTGACACATTCCTATAATAGGTACAGTATTGCTAAATGCTCTATCACTAGTTTTGTTTAATGTGATAAGTATGCCATAGGAAGAAGTCTGAGGCCTTGTAATGGTATTAGTCAGTTACAACACTTGATGTGAGTAAGGCATGTGCACTATTTTTTGTGAATTAGTCTGAATGCAAACATCAGTTGTAATAATTAGAAATCACCTTTAAGAGTGAACTTACACAATATTCTTGCATACCTGAAAAAAGTGCGGAGGAGAATCCTATTGAAAAACTGGCCAACTTGATGCACAGAGCAATTTATTTGAGCAGATCGCATAAGAGTGTATTATCAGAATTTGACTATCGGATAGTATTTCTGGTAGTAATACAGTAGTTGCTATTTTCATGTTGACCTCACTTATAGTTATAAAATGTACACATGACACTAAATTGCAGATCCGCCTTCTTTATAAAAGTGATGGCATGCTGCCTGATGACCATTTCATGGTGTGACATGCAGCCTAAGCCCTTTACATACTGTGCAGTTTCAAAAACATTACCTAAGCTAGCTATGATACATTTTAGGCTAGATCTCTACTCTGGGAGTATTACTTTATGTATGTTGTCTCAGGATAAGTATATACTGGTTACTATCGACTCATGGAAGCAGTAAAATCCTCCCTGCATTTTATTTTGTAGGCAGTCTGAATGGCAACAAAGTGATTTATTGTTATTAATAGAAAACTGGAGAATTCCCCTGTGTGCCTCCACATCCTGTTTATGTATGCAGAGTTTGTGCATATTTACTGATAGTGGTGGATTATAGAAGTTTGAGTAGACTTTTATGATGGAAATGTTCTGAACTGGGCAGTTTTGTCATTATTGGTGCATGCATTTTGTGTCATTGTTTATGGGAAAAATGTTCAAAACAATAAATTTAAAACGCTAACAACTGCACTGTATTATACAAGGAATATAATTTAATACAGTCAGGAAGGTGTATCAAAGAACACATGTATGTTTCCTGTGCAAAGGGCCTACGATTTGAAAACAGTTAATCTTTATCTGCCACTGGTCAGATGTATTTTCTTTGAATGTGGGCTTCAATGCTGTTTGAATGAATGCGAGTTTCAAGGGCAGAGAAGTTTTAATGCTAAGTCTATTTTCATTGTGAGACTGTGTTGCGTTGTTTAGCAGATGTCTATTAGTGTTTGTGTTGTAAAATGTAAAATAAAACTTTTAAATGAAATCCAAATCATCGTAGAAGTAAAGCAGTATGCATATTACAGTGTTTATGGTAAATGAGGCAAAATAGCCAAGTAATAGGACATTGGAATAGCTGCAGGGGGAGGCCCCATTTGACCATGATTTTGTGAGGGGGAAGGGTGGCAAACTCAGACAGCCTTGGCTGAACTATACCTCTTAACTGTCCTGATTTTTGCAGAATGAATAGATATTTGCTTCTTATTTTTGGTTTGTTCCTCATACAATGTGTGGTTTTCTGGCAAATCATTTAGGAATGAAGTCACTAAATGATGACAAACATTGAGTTTCAGACTTCATACTCTTCAGAAAAATGCATGCTAAAGCAAGACCTGTTGATCTGTCAACTGTCAAGTTTATAAAAGAGGAATTTTAGTACTGTTTGTATGTTCCCCCAATATATTTGGCCTTGTCCATATTTCCTGCATTAAGAGGTTCAGAGGTACATGCAAAGAAATCACTTTATAGAATTAGATATATCCAAACCTCTCAACCATCCCCAATTTTGGCTCAAAATGTTGCTCACCCCCTAATAATCCCTCGCAAAATGGCAAATTGGAAGAAAACATGTAGGGTTTACAATTAATAAATAATTGTAATGATCAGAGTTATTATAGATTACTTTTAATTTTACAAATGCATGTAGATTCTCTTATTTTGCCAGCTGCATAAGTTAACAGTACTAATATTAAAAAAAAGATTGAAGTTAGAATATAATGACATACATTTGAGTTTCAGATTTCATACCCTTCAGAAAATGAATACTAATGCACACCTAATATTCTATTATCTTTCTAAGTTTATAAGAGCAATATTTAAAAATTGTCCTTATTTTTGGGCCTTTGTCCTACTTCTGTTTATGGCTTTGTCCAGATTTCTTGCTCTGAGGCTGAGAGTTATGACAAATGTATCAGGGGTGCTATCACCATCAGCCAGAGACTTTTCAAATTGCGACATACTTGTTGCACCCCACACCCTCACGTAGTGACTCTGGATGTGTCCAAGCAAGGCAAGGAACAGTTATGTAATGTAAATGTCCAGACTGTCCCCCATCCAAGGTAGGCACAAGTACTACAGTGGCTTTTTATCTGTCCTTGATTTTGCAAAATGTTCTGGTTTTCTGTTGTATTTTTATACTGTTGATTTATACTTATTATTCAGAAAATTCATGTTGTTGCAGTGCCTGTTGCTCTGTGTTTAAGTACCAGTGCTTTAATGACCATCAGTAAGCTTTTCTGAGACTGTAAGATGTAAGTAAACTTTAATAAGCATACTGTTAAAGAATTACCAACACTGAAAACCTTTTTGTTGTTGCCATGCAGAAAATATTTACATAACTAGATAGCGTATAAGCCTTAGGTATTGAAATGCATATGACAATATTTGTAATAAACGACAGGATTACAGTATTTTCAGAAGCTCATTACATTTGTTGGAGACTTGCAGTCATCTTTGCAGGCTTTACCCATAAACTAAACAGAATGCCAGTCTATCATGTGTGGTCCATAACCTGTGCAGTAATCCTTGAAGCAGTTTATCTTGAGCTTGTTTCTTGTTTGCTGTTCATTTTTTACTTTGATCATATTTTCCCCATGAAACAAGTAGATAGTTGTTGTCAGGCAGCAGGTCTTTCTTGGATAAGAAACATTTTTACAAGTGGGGGTATCACAGACATTGCTACTTTCAGCATGTTACTTGGTACTTTTATAAAGCTGAATATAAATTATAATTAGAACTGCAGTGCAAGGAGAAGTGGTTTGAGTTGAGTGCTGCTTGTTTTTTTTTACTTGATTTTGACTGGCATTCCAGTAATGTATTTAAAAAGTAATTTATTTTTTCCTGCCTCACAACCTTTTTGTTTTCATCTAGATATTAAGTAAGCTGTCATGTAGCCAATGCATTGAAATATTTTTTTCTTCTACAATTCATTTTGTCTTGATTGGACTTTCATGACGACCGTTTGAAATCCAGGGTAGTGTATTTAATTAAAGTCCCAGTTTTTGCAGTTTTTAGCATAGCCCCACCCATTTCTAGTTGGCCACACCCCTTCTCATTGGCCCCACCCATCCAGCTGTCTTCTACAGCCCCCCTTTGATTTGAAGTCACCAGCCACCACTGCAACTTGCTTTTATTGAATTGAATTTCCCTCTTTTGTGATTCATTGATTTGACTGAATTTTACACCTAGGCTTTCATCTACAAGTCCGAAATGGAGTAGCGGGGTGGTTTGCTGCACTGCATATCACAGATGTCCAAGAAAATCTGTCCACCACATTTATCCACAGTCTCTGGGTGTATATTTAATCAATGTTAATTGGTATATTGGTTTACCAATGTGTATCATATTTTATGGCATTCTTTGATTAGCTGTTTATATGGATGTGAGTGTGTGTGTATGCATGTGTGTGTGTGTGTGTGTGTGTGTGTGTGTGTGTGTGTGTGTGTGTGTGTGTGTGTGTGTGTGTGTGTGTGGTGTTAGTATTTTTCATGTATAGGCATTTTCTACATTCTTTATTATTGTTTATATGTTTTTATTACTTTGGTTCTTTCTTTGGAAGTTTATTTTTGCTTTGTTATTATGAGATTTCTTATTCTGACTGGTTGACTACAAGTATTATATTGAATGTTGTAACTGTTTAATGAATTTTCTTGTTATAAATGTGCTGTGACTTTTTTTAGAGGGTTTGCTTTTCTGAGTGGGGTTTATGACTACCAGATACCTGCTACTTATATTTAAGAACTCTGAGACTGCTGTGTCCTGGAGTTTCTGGGATGTCATAGTCTTAGACTTAGACTGGATTTGGAAGATGTTACCAAATTTCACTAAGTGAATTTGCATAAAAAAATGGCTACACACAAGATTTTTGTGATTCAGAAAGCCAAGCTGTATGACATTGCCAGGCCAAATAAAGTGGTCCTCCAAGGTATATGATAATGACTGTATAATGAGGCACCAATTATGAAGAGGCAAAACCAGATGGCAGAGCAATTCCAAAATGTTTAAATGAATCACAATGGAGCTGTGCACTCTGTTTATTTGAACTCAACCATATGCCTGTGTTCAGACAGTGTACATTGCAGAATCAATGGTGTGCAACCTTGCCCCAGAGGGACCAGGCCATCTGACCTCACTTAACATGTCATGGACTCAATGACAGATGCTGGTTTGCTGGGAATGTATTGATACAGACAGCATCTAACAAATCATGGAAATGTGTTGGCCTCATCTGCCTCACCTTGGGAGTCATAGAGTGCCTATCCCAGTGGATACTAAGGTATGTGTACCTTTTCATATATCAGCTGCAGGGACCTTTTAGTGACCCCAGTGCCATGCTTTAGAATGGGGGGGGGGAGTATATGTAGTTGCCATGTATCTCAATAGAGGACTCACCTAGTGAACTGTGAAGGATACACATGAACTTCAAAGGATGTCACTCAATCAACTTCCAGGTGACCTGTTATGCACAGGGTATCATCTAAAATGTATGTGCAGTCCACCCTGGCAGTTTTCACAACTCTGATATATGGCACACATGTGACCTGTACCAACAGTTTGTGGGAAGTGAATTCTCAAAAGGGCATTTTGCTGAAGATGCCAGATATGCCCTGGAACTCTGGCTCATAACACCCATCAGAAATCCACACAATTAAATAGACCAGGGGTACAACTATGCACTTTCACAGAGCAGAAATATTATGGAGCATATATTTGGGCTGCTGAAGACACATTTTCACTGTTTGGAATCATCTGTTTGTGCCCTGCTGTATGATCCTTCCACATGTGCCAAAGTACTACACATTATTATACTTACAACAGTAAGGGCTCTTGCAAAGTCAGCAGTTCACAGCACAGCAGGCAATGGAAGCTGAGACATACAAGGAGTCAGATGAGGAATCAGCATCAGGGTACGATCATGCCAGACATGTGGCAGGCACAGTATGCTGTGGCACTAGCAATGAGCCAGTGGATTGCACATAACTTCACAGCATAGTAATCAAGAGTTAAGCAGAAATACTACAGTAAAAATGATAAATGTAAAACCAACACCAGGCTGTGTCCATCCATACAAAGACTAGTTACACTGTGCATCAGACGTAGGCAACCCAATGTACAAAGGGCACAATTATCATCATTTGCTTAGGTGGAGAAGGGATTACAAGAGAGCATGTCTTTGACAGGGAAGGGGAAGTGTGCGAGTATGAGTACTGAGGAGTAAAAAAGTAAAGAAGTACTTTTATGTGAAGAGTTAGAACTGGTATGGGGGGAGGTTAATGTAAGGAGGACCAGGGGCAGTGGATGTGTGTGAGGTGCTGGGGGCTGTGTCATGTGAGTGCATGTCTGTAGGGATACTGCATCAGCAGTTGACCATGGCTTGTCCTACTGGACAGGTCCAGTGTTAAACATGACAGAGGGTTTAGCATCCTGTGCATGCTCCACCTCATGAGATCTGCCTGTGCCTCACCCCTGGCTAGATGCTGGTATGCTACATGATCTTGACCAGTGCCTTCTAGGATGTGTGCCAGCATGATGATGACCACACTTTCTAGGAGGTGTGCCAGCATGATGATGGCCACAACCATAGGCACTCCCTTATCTAGAAATAGACACCTCCGCAATAGATGCTGCTGTGGAAGTGCTAGCACTGTGGAAGTGTGATCATACATGTCCATAGCAATGTCGATTAACATCTGTGGATCTATCAGATGACTGGCTGCAAGGACAGCCCCAATCCCCTGTCAGATGATCGAGAGAAAATATTGATTTAGTCTATCCAAGGAATCACACATATGGGGCATGCACTCCTGTAGGTCAGCATGCACAACCCTGGATCACACTCACTATCTCTGCTGTGGCTTTGGTGGCACTAGGATGTACCACCACAATGGCCCTGCACATACAATGAGCTGCAGCCATTGACAAACTAACATTAGGGCAAGAGCAGTAACCATATCTCCTGCAAACACCATTGCCACCCCCCCTAGACCTCACTGCCCATGAGTGCTAGGGCCAAATTCAGACATCAGTATACTGGGGGGGGGCAGCATACTTCCTTAGTCAATATTATGCCCATCACCCTGTCTTCTCTTAGATGTTTGTGTAGCCTGGGTGTCCCCAGGCATAGTGATATTTTCCATGATTTGTATAGAGGATAATGTGGCCATACTTCCTGTATCAAACACTCATTCTGCAGCCCCTGACTGTGCCAGCTTTTTCCTGCCATTATTATTATCAAAGGATACAGATCCTCCAACATCAGACATGGGCAATTCCACAGTGCTGGTGTTGGATAAAGAATCACCGGTGAATACTCCAAAATAAAAACTGTCCACTGTAAGTATGACCAAGCACCACAACTACACATGCAAGGGTCTTCTTGTTTTGTTTTTTCTTTTCATCTCCATTCCACCTTTCATTGCATTCTGCAGACTGATTCAAAATATATGCACTATTTTGTTGATTTCCAGTCTGTCATGACACTAGTCACTATCTTTCCACTCTTCTTGTAGTCCTCCCATTTTAATTCCACAATAGCATTCTGTAACACGATTTTGTCTTTGCACTGGTAACAGAGTGTGGCCACCATTTACCAGCATGACAGCCACAATGACCACCAGGATTGAAAATATGTAGTAACAACAGTAATAACACAGTAAAAAAAAAAAAGTGTATTGAGTACAATGTACACAACGAGGATTATTTGCAGAATGAAACAATGGTGAGAGGGATCGACAAGTCACACTAACTCATGTCTGTATCCTATAACATACTGTGCTGTTTACAACTGTTTTGCCCTTTTGAGTGTTACCTTATGTCAGTAATTTGTCTCAACTTATAACTTTAGCTATTTCAATTTCTCTGCCTACCCTTGATTCCAGAATGCTTAATTTCACCTTAGAAAGACTGAAATCCCCCTATTGGCATATTCTCTATTCCGTCAATGTCCTTATTTTATCCTTTACCTACTCATCATCCCTTATTAAAGTACTTATCTACTATTTCTGCTCCTTCCCACTTCCTCTCTGACAGCCAAGTTCCTAATTTGTAATAGGCCGTCATGGCCCTACACTTGTTTTACCTCCCACCTTTCCCAAACTGTTTTTTCTATTATTCCTGAATACTTTGAAGCCCAGGCTGGATGCATCTCAAATTCTTTTTTCTTGCTAAAGTTTGCATTAACCCAATTAAGTCAATATTTCCTGCTCCTATTAAGGTCTGAAATGTACTCATTTTCTTTTGTATGCCCTTTCCTTGCCGACCTTTACCCTTTACTTTTCTAATCACCAGGTTAGTTGTGTACTGCTTCCTGTTTTGTCTCTCCTTTTCCATCTCTTCCTTGTAATCTGTCTGGATTGTTTCCTCTTCTTATTTAATGGTGCGTCCTTTATCCCTTTCCATCTTATTTCAAAATTAAAATGCATATGCATTTCTTTTTTTGTTAACCATATCTACCAGTCCAATGCTGCTTATCCATAGGTTCCCTCTTATTTCTTCTGTAAATAACCTGATGCTGTTATCAGCTGTTCTGTCTTTACTCCACAGATGATAACCCAGTTTGACATGCCTCAGAGGGACAAGTGCAACACTGTAGCCCATAAACATTTTTTGTTTATTTTTGAACTCTTGCCCCTTGCTTTACCTCAGTGTGTAAAGGACCTTGCAGGTTTAGGCAATCATTTGGTCAGATGCTAACCAGAGCACATTTGTATGTAAGGACGAGATTATAGTGGCATAGCCCCCTACCATACACCAGGAACAGATGAACTCTGAGAAATTCCATACGTTATGCCAGGATGAGAAAGAGGGTTGCTGGTCACTGAATCCCCTACCAGAAATTGTTAGTGATGTTACTTGAATCCTTGTCAGTGGCAATACAATCAGGAGATAATTCCCTTTGTCAGAAGACTGGCTGAAAGTTATCATAGGTCTAATGTACTTTTCTAACCAACCTTTCAACACTATCATCGACTTTGGGTTGGCTTGAAGGCTGTCCCTAACAAACAACGTCTCCCTCCCTCATACCCTGCCCCATTGAGCTACTATCCCATGTGTATGTACCTGGAAGCTCTGGGGTTAAATTTATGCAGTAGGCAGCACTGCTTTCATGTTTAAGTCTGTGATTCCACTGTCACTGCTGCCAATATCTGATAAAGTGCCTTGTGGGCTGTACTGTTCTGTAGAATAATTGAGTAGCCTGGTTCACTGTCCTGCCATAGCCTGATTCTATCAGGGAAATGCTACATTTATTAAGTTCAGTAAGCTTAATACAATTATGTTGATCAGGATGTGCTTTGGACAATGAGGTCTGAAAAGAAAATGAATTGTAATGAGGCATAGCCACTTATTCTGTACAGCTTGTACTTGTACATGATACAAGAGTACTAAATTAGTTACACATTTACTTGAAATGAAGTTATAACAATTAATATTGCAAATAAACAATTAGTATAAAATGTTATGCTGGCATAATGTCTTATTTATCTCTTAGAATACATATTGGCTATTTTCACTGACAGTCATAGAACATCTGCAGTGTTTTATGTTGTATGATCGTCTGGTGGTCTGCAAATACAGACAATGAATGATAGATATAATGTTTATCAACATTAACTGCTTTTTCTATATACAAATTTGACTCCTGTAATGCCACATATCTGGAATTTTACTTACAGTTTCTTTCCCTTGTTGACAGTCTCCCAGGTCATACCATCACTAACTGTGGCGATCTGCGAGCTGATGTAAAGTATTAACTGATCACAGTTCATTTAGTCCAGTGTATATGACTATATTCTTGTTGAAATAGTTACAAGTGTTAACATTATCTGAACTTTATGCCTTCGACATCACAAGGACATTTTTCTTAACTAAACAAAATTTTCCATGGATAGGTATATTTGTGTCTGTATATCTGACTTGTCTTTATTCATACTTTTGCTGTTGTTTTACAGTTTTAATTTGTTATTTTTTTAATCAAGTGAATTGGTTGCTATGGACCCTTTTCAGACCCAACATGAAGGACCTGTGCAAGAGTAAATGCAGGACATATTAAGTGCTTTAAAATTCGCCAATCAACCAACATTGTTTGGGAAGATCCCAGATAAAACTTACATAGACATAGGGTGCAAACCACACATAGTGACGGGAGGCTAGAACTATACCAGACCTTTGAAACAGAGATATTGACCCCTGAGCTAAAATGCTGCCTTCAGTGTTTGCAATTAGGCTACTTAATAGTTCTGCTTCTCAAACTAGATGAGGCTGTTATTTTGTCTGAACTCTATATATATTCTGACCAAGATGCCATTTTACATGTTTACTGTTACGCTGAACCTCAAAATAGAAAAGTGTTGAACAAGGGCATCAATGTTTGTTTTATTCTCTCAAATCTTGACTTATAAAAGAGTAAGGAAATTTGCTGTCGGGTCTCTCATTACTGCCAGTGACAAATGACATCTCAAAATAAATTTTACTGAAAGCATTAATATGAAACCTCAAACAGGACTTTTTTATTCTGAAGTAAAACCACTGAAAAAATCTAATATCCATTCTTTTATGCCTGACTCAGGCAACAGTAAGAAAGTTCCTCTTCCTGGGTTAGTAGTGTGATACATGCATTGGTTTGTTTGCAGGTAAACTTGTTACATAAAGCACAGAGTAATGGCTGACTTAACTCTAGTCTCAGAAATGCATAAACTGGAAAGAACAATATAAAAAGTGTCTTTTCCTAACAAGTTTAATAATTCCCTCTGAACTCTTTCTAAAATGAATCAGTAATTTTTCACATATCAATTTTCACAGGTTTAGTGAGAATGTATTTCATTTTGACATATAAAACCTATCAGAAATTACTGTCATGAGTACAACAACCATTCTCACAGTTGTTATACAGAAATCTGATTAACACCACACTGCTGCTGCATCAGGAGAAATAATTACTTTTATGGCAACACTGCTCTCCCTATCAGCTAAACACGCAACTTCCTGAGTCTTCTGCTCTCATTTTGCAACTTCAGCAGTCAAACGTGGAAAACGAATAATCCTCCTCCCAACATGAACATTGAAAGATGATGCCCCATTGACACTCAGTATAGAAGTACTCCCTGTAGAAATCTTTTTTATTTAAGTTTTAATAAGTAATTAAGGCCTACTAACCCATCTAGTGTCTGCTTTAAAAAGTAACATAACTGTGTGGTTAAGTGACTTTGCCAACACAGTATCTGTAAAACTGTGGTAAGCACAGATCTTTACCATGCATCTACAGTACAACATATTTACTGTTAGACTTTATCATGAGTCTGATCTTTATCAGTGAGAGTCAGACATAACTTATTAGTGTTCTTTTAAGTGCTTAAATATTTGTGTTCTCTACTTATGCATGCACGCACACGCATACGGAAATACACGTTTGTATGTTCGTATGTATATACACTCACAAGTAGATCTTCTCTGAGGAAAGGAAACTATATGTTACTGACCACACCCACATTTGAGAGAATAAAATAATTATAACTATATTATTGTCTATGCCATTTGTTGTAATATATTCAATGTGTTGGAGGTTTCGTTATTAGCTATACTTTCTAATGTTTAGTTTACCTTCATTATGAGACAAACAAATATATTCTATTATGAAGTGATGCATGTTTCCAGTATTACTGAAATGTGAGCCCTGGAAGGCAAATATCACACAAAAGAGCAGCAAACAAATATATATATAGTTCAGTAAATACACTGCATATATATAGGCCATAAGGCCTTTCAAAACACATACTCCAGCTCAGCTGAATAAATTCGAGGACCCATCCAGAGATCAAGTGATTTCTTAAAACCTGACAAAGGACTCCTCAGTCAAATAACCAGAGGAAGCTTATTCCAATAATAAGCCATGGAATATGAAATAAACTTGCCTGGGAATTCAGTAATAGGCTTTGCTAGAAGCCTTCACAGAGTTTACGTGTGAGCATGACGCGTAGGGGTTCTAATTGCATATTTACGCTGCTCAATGTGCTTACATGAATACAGACAAGGTTTTGTGATCTGCAACAGTGTTGCAGCTATGAAATCTTGCAGAGCAGCACGGCTACATAAACATGAAACTTTCAAATGTGCCTATGAGCAAACAAGCTCGATGATGAAATTGCGCGGACAGCCACAATGATCGCGTGGATTGAAAATACTGTAGTAACAGCAGTTGTGTTTTTCAGCTTTTCCCGGTTAGGGGTCACCACAGTGGAACTCCGGTCCGCTAATGATTGGCAGTAGATTTTTACGTGCTGAGTTGCCTGCCCTGACGCACAACCTTCAATGAAGGTACGCCCATTCATGCATGTCACCACACAGAAGACGCTTTAGCTGAGAATCGAACAGGACAACGTCTTACTGTGAGGCGACAACTCTACTGCAGCACCACCACCGCAGTACTGTAGTAACAGCAGTAATAATAAACAAAAATAAATAAATAAATAAATAAATAAATAAATAAGTGCACTGAATGCAATGTACACAACAACAGTTATTTGCAGAATGAAACAGTGGGTGGGGTGACAAGGGCAAATGCAAGGGAATGTGTACTAGGCAGGGAAAAATGTGCTGATTAAAATGGTCACAGACATGAATGATAGGAATGAATAAAGAGGAAGATGGCATGTAAAATATGGCAACATACACAAGATAGGCTATATCAATATAAGTACACTTCCAAGAGAAGTCAGTAGCATAACATTAAGCACGTATGTATATAGCACAGCATGTACTGCTGTTTACACCTCCTGTGCTAGTATATTATATCACACATAATAGTATATATGTGATGGTCACACAAGGTTACATGTTAATGGAGGTGAATGGTTGTGATATAAACATCACTGACATGCTCACTGGAGAGGATATTTAGCTAGGATGGTATTCCCAATAGGGGTAAGTGCATAGTGTGGAGATCTGCAAAATGACTTGCTTCTATATGACTGACATTGTCAGCATGCCTCTCACCCAATCATGGAAACATAACAACAGACTCATAGACAAATATAGGAGAGACAGGCACAATGAAGGACACTTTTAAAATATTATGACCATTAACTTGTAGCACTGGCAGAATATGTGAGTGTAACTTACTATACATGTTCTGCTGGAACACATGTACAACTGTAATGATTGTCAGTATGCTATAAGGGGAATTCACTACCCCCTTCCCCAAAAATTACCTCTTTTTGGAGGCGTTAAGAAGGATAGTGTTAAACCTCGAGTTGAAATTGAGGGCAATCCTGACCAGCTGAAAGATCTGCATGACTCATAAGCCACAATACACACCTGCAAGAATCAAACCCATGTTATCAATGTTGTCACTGAGCTGTGTATTTACTGGGTGCAATACTGAAAGATGTATCATATAAGCATCTAGTAGAACACCTTGAAGGGAGATCTGCACTGTCAAATCCTAATGGTTATGCATTCCAAAGAATAGTTATGTATGGCTGGCAAATGTGTGGGAGCTCATTGTGCCAAATATGATGTACTTGACTTTACCATCCCTGGGTGACATAGTTATTGACCATAAGGATAACAAAACTTACAAGCAACACACTATTATGAGTCGCATCCCTACAAGCATCTCCATATTGCATACATCTGCCACATATAATAGCAATGGATATTGTCTGTAGCATCTGCAATTGATGTGTGAATTATGAAGTAGTGTATTATAATGAATGGTACAGCAGTATGTGAGACTGATGGCAATGCATCAACTATGCCTACGTGCACAAAAACTACAGAAGTGCAAAGGCAAGTATCAATGAGCAGAGAAGCTGTCACTGTGATATTGTTCACATATCAAACAATGCATGGAGCACACATGTCAGACCTGAAGACATGTGCCACATTATCACTGACCCCCTAACATTGTGAGTGAAAATGTTATACCGGTGTGAAATCCTGACATGGATGCATATGTGGTCATGCAAACTATCAAGTAGTAATACTGATGCAATGTAGTTGTATGTCTGTAACAGAGTACAGTCACACTATAGCTGTACCTAGGCTACAATTGGACTTCAAGCTGTACATCACATCCAAATAAAACCTTGGGTATGAATCATATACAACACATTGGAACTGTTAACACAGTCATACAACTCTACCTATTTCACGTCATTACATCAGTTGTGCATCATAGGAATATATGGTTATTAGTGGAAATATGTGGGTGAGAGCCTTGAGACCATATGTGGACACATTACAACTGACTTGAATGTGATTCATGCAGAACAGTTAATGACACAAATGCTGACAGTCACACAGTGCTGCTGGGGAACACTTCTATAATTTTTGTGAATAGCAGCACAAAAGTGCATGCAATGAATTCCCCACGATGCAAGTGAATTCCAACATTTCATATATTTGTCTATATAATAGCATTACAATGTGTGGATGAACCCAGGTGTATGTGCCCATGTAATCAGCATTATGTAATATTGCTGTATGTCAGATAACATTTCCAGATGCTAAGTATACACATGCACAAATGTGCCATACTGCAGCTGTCACTGTGATGGCTGCATGACAACTGTGTAGAATGTTGATATACTGCAGTACAAGAACACAACCCTTGGTAAGGCAACAATATATAATGGATCATCTGATATCAATGGTCCTCAGGAGGCATATTACTACAGCTCTTATGGAAGGAACATATAACCAAAAGGCAGCAGTGGCCATCAATATGGCAGCTCAAATCACAGATTAGACTACACTGCTGTAGGTATACAGTACATCCACACCTCAGCATAGCACATGTGGATGACAGCATTGACATGTGCAATATTCAGAGAATCATAAGACATTACTAGGATAGTGGTCAAGAGCACATAAAATCCTAGCCATTATTGTACCATTTAAACACAAATTGCTATATGTATGTGATGGAAGATAGTAGAGGTATATATGTATGTGTGCATGCTTTTGATTTAATATGGACTGCCATATGTGACATGTGCATGACCCCATGACAAAATTAGCAATCACACCTCCAGTGGTCTAGAGATGGCTTGCAGAGGGTCATGGTGGGGCTGTGCTTCACAATGTGTGTGTGCATCCTTCGGCTGATGACATCCTCATTGTTCTGCAGAAAGGATGTTATGTGAACAGTGGGGAAAAATGGAATGTTGGATTCATGAGGTTATTTAAAAGGTTCTGAGTGGGAGTCAAATGAAAAGAGATGCAAAACATCATACAGTGACCATAATATACCACCAGCCACACATTAACACACACACACACACACACACACACACACACACACACACACACACACACACACACACACACACACACACACACACACACATCTGTTGACTGATGTCTGATTTGAACACCACACCTGTGTAGGTATAGATGCTGTAGTCCATAAAATGTAAGACTAGTGCCGCCACAGATGTCTGATTTTAACACTGTCAGAGTGCACTTTATAGGGGATGACATCATCAGTGTATGCTGAGAAGATGATGTTTAGGTAGCAGTGTCTGATATAGTAGTTGGACTCCCATCCCAGTATACAGTTTAATGAGGGACTGGTGCTATACTTCAATTAAGCCTATATGTATGTGATGTTAAAAGGGTCTGGCTTATGCAGTCTCAGGTGTTATGCAGGACTAATGTCTGACAATATACTGTAAATGGATAGTCACTTGCATAACTTTAATATTAGAGTCTGGAGTTATGATACATACCTCACAATACCTTCTGTTTTGCAGTTATACTTGGGTTATGGAAGGGTTGTAGATGATAATCAGTAAACTATTGTGTCCATCAGAGATATGCAACTGCATATTTTATTACATAATCATCATTGTCATGCTAAACCAGATATATATGTAATACATATGGTAACTACAATAGTACGTGTATGCAAGCAGTAATGATACCTCTCTGTCAATCAACCTGATATACATAACTATTAGTATGTAGTATTACCTTTACAATCAAAGTTTTGTGAAACATTAGAGTGGGCCACTCTTACTAAAAACTGGAGTGTGATGGATTTGAACCCCAACTCACCCGTGTTCTGATGAACTCACTGCACTTGCAGCTGGTTTCACAGGTGTATTTTTCCACAATCGGCACCTTCTATGAGTGCTGATAACTGCATATCGCTGCTGAGCCTGTTTGAACAGAGGAAAGAGAACCAAATTAAAATTTTCTCTTTTTCCCTTCAGTAGCAAATTCTGCTTGTGCATAGGTGGGAAACACGCAAATGTAAAAGGAAATAGCGAACATATATTACTTGTGTAAATATTCATTATGACCCTTTCTCAGTAAAAGTAACTACTGTGGGACTCCAACCCCACTTTACCTATGCTGTGTTTTTTAACTCAACATATTTATACCTGGTGCCACAGAGACAGTTGGCTAACAGGCAGAATTTCTGCAGACATTAACATCCATGTTGCTGACTACCATGCAATGCTGCTAAGCGGGTTTACCCTCTATAAGGTGACCAAAATAAAATTTTCATTTTTTATGCAGCTAACTATGTTTGCACTATGCCACATGCCATGCATGTGGTAAAAAAAATATAAGAAGGGGGAAACAAAAGTAAACAAATTAGAGAACTGTGGATTTTGACCATTAGACTATTGCACTACACAGTTTTAATGGGTTATCCCCCTTTGCCACAGACACAGATTTGCATACCCTGTTGAGCAGTATTGCTTGCTTATAGCTTAAATATCCCTGTCATCTTAGATTTGTGCATATAAGCAATTCACATTTCATATCCAGTATTAAGTTGTTCATACAAATGGACATTCTCAGTTGATTGTAATGTGTAGATAGCATATTTAGTGGAATGAGTGATCACAGAATATTTATGAATATGTTTGCAAAACTACAGCTCTGCCATCTCTTTGTATTCTGGAAATCCTTCCCTTATCTCTGCTTTACTGTCACACATGGAATCTTTAGTGCATATGTGATACAAATACAATGACAGTTAATAACAGTTTTCAGCAGAGGCAGGAAACTGTGCTATTTATACCAAGGAATATATATGTGTGGTGTTTGGTTCTGTCACAGTAGTTAGTTCTACACTTTGTAAGTGTATTCTCACTGACACACCCACTTGAGTGAAGGGTGTCTGTGAAGAATTACTGTGTTTTGCTTCAGTCAGAGTAATCATTCACAGTTGCAAGCCATTAGCACCTAACAATGGTGTTAAGACTACACTATGTTTACATCTGCTTTACAAAGTCAAAAGTTTGGTATTTAACAACTCTAATGAATTCACACTTCATTTGCATCTTCAGAATGTTCAAAGGGCTGAATCTACACTGAAAGGTAACTGTGTAGGTAGAGAACTTGAAGGGGAGAAGACTGTTGTCATTCATGCTTATTGCTCCACTTGTGGGAGTGTACGGATAAGTACATTTTTTGGGATGCTTTTTCTATAGTGGGTGTTTCAGTTGCATGGGCCAGCTTATTTGGTAAACTGTATAAGTATATATTAACGATGTCAATCATGTCAGATATGGATGGCATTACTAGACAACTTTCACACGTTCTCTTTAGCTACATTTACAAGTACCAGTTAGGATGGTATCTGCCAACATTCATGTTCTTACACATTTGTTTTTCAATTACAGGGTCAAAACTTACCTTGATAGTCCTGTAGTTACAACTATTGTCATTCAGGACTGTCTCTGTCTGATGCTAGCAATACACAGCCATTACATGGGCAAGTAAAGATTGTGAGCATAAGCTGGCATCAATTTTAGTCTATGTATAATCATAAGATGAAAGGTGTACCCCATAGGTGGTGAGCATATGTGCTGTCAGTTACCTCTTGGCCAGGG
Source organism: Protopterus annectens (assembly GCF_019279795.1). Lineage (NCBI taxonomy): Eukaryota > Metazoa > Chordata > Ceratodontiformes > Protopteridae > Protopterus > Protopterus annectens. The sequence goes on along the minus strand of NC_056751.1, from coordinate 233,674,200 downwards.
TGAGAGCATATTGTACTCATCTATGTCTACCTACACCCACAGCAGCTAGGGGTTCCCCATCTGACTCCTCACCTATGTGTGGATGTGGTGACCTTGCCAGTGGTGGCAGAATGTTTGCTCCTAGCCTTTGGTGCTCCTACTGCAGCTGTTTTTGTAGGATGATATTGTGTAGGATAGCTCAGACTGTGATAATTTTTGCACAAGTACTGAGATCGTACTAAAGAGCCCCCTCACCCAGATGTAACTAGGCATTGAAACCATGATTTCTGCAGCACAAATACATGCTCTATGATATTTCTTGTTTGAGCATGTGCCTCAATATAGAGTTCCTCCGTGAGTGTGTGTGTGTACATTTTTGATGGGCGTCATCAGCCATGGTTTGAGGGCATAAAAAGCATCACCCAGTAAATGGCCTTGTGGGGTATCACCCCTGGAAAACCTCTGGCAGAGCTATGAAGTGTGCTAGATATGTGAGTCATGGTAACTGCTGGGCTGCCAGCACACATATTCAGGATGATTTTCCTATCCTTACACATGACCTGGCAGTTAATGGAGTGGAATCCCTTTCTGTTGATGTAGACCCTTCCCTGTTTCCAGGTAGTGCTTTGATCTCAATGTGTTTGCAGTCTATGGCACTTGAGACTTCAGGAAAGTGTGCTTTAGTGAAGAACTCCTGCGTAGTTCTAGCTCTGTCCTCTGAGGTTAGGGGAAAATATATATAGTCACTGACATGCTGAGCATAACATTCAGGAACTGGTGTAGGATCCTGGATGCTGATGCCTGGGACACCCCCAGCATGTCCCCTGTGGGTCACTGAAAGGTCCCTATAGCTATTATTCTAAGTGCTAGACATAACTAGGTCTCTACAGGTATTGGTTCTCCTTGGTTTGTCCTTGCTGTCAAGTGAGGATGACAGAGGTTGTAGAGTTCCTGCAGTCTGTCTGTATCTGCCGTGTAGTGTTTTACTATTTCTACCTCATGCAGACCATGAAAAGTTACATGGGGTCTAAACACCCTTCTACTTCTTGTCTGAGGTATATCAGTAGCAGCAGCAGCATAGACTTGAGCCTGTTGCACATACACATGCAGAAGAGCAGCAGTAGCCCCTAACATTCTTTCCTTCCAGTACTATCTGCGGCTGTATTCCAATAGGTTTTGGAGTACAAGGCAGAAGGCTACACTAAATGTACGATTGCTTTTCCACGTGCTGCATTGGACCTCATAATACCCCTGGGTGGGCATTATTTACATGGTAGCACACACCCTGTTGGGCATTATTGCTTGCTTATAGCATATTGAATAGCTCCAACATTTTAGATTACTTGATTAGCATACAATTCAGCTGCTTATGCAGTAATTAGAATGCCATGTTGTTTACCGTATTTACACAGCTTTACACATCTGAATGTAAATTGTAGTGTTGTCGTGCATGCATTGCTGTGCGACATGCATATAGTTTCAGAAAACTGTAGCGTTTCTTGAATCCCGCCCACTGTCTTTATTATGACACTTTTGTTGATTTTTTTTAGTGTTCCCTGAAGAAAAACTTTCTATTATCTTCCCCCATAGGACTTAATTGTTTTTTAAGGAAATGTCGGATCTCGGCTTCACATTAATGACTACTTACAATGTAGATGTAAAGCTATAACACATTTACAACAGGTATAAAAGTTCTGTGATGCATTGTGAGAAGCTATACTTTCTTCAGTGGCTGCATTCTTTACTAAAAAAACACAATTCTTAGTGTCACTGAAATATCTCTGAAATATTACATACTAATTTCAATACTGAAAGCTGTGCCCCACATAGACTGTTGTGCAGGACCAGCATGTGAGCATATGAAAAGTAGTGTGTCTTGTTTTGTGGAAAAAACTATGTCTTAATTGCAAAGAACTGTACAGTTTAACAATAGGCGGCTATGCGGCAACCCCCTCCTGAGCTGCTGGGTGCTTTCAATATGTGTGAGTGTGTGACACTACATGGAGAATGCTGAAATGGATGTTCTGCATGTAAACGAAGTGTAATTCACTGAGAGTCAATCGCCTGAGCAACAAGATGCAGTGAAGGAATAATATTCTGATCACTGTTTCCCATAAGAAAGCATTGTTGGAGATGTGTGTGTGTGTGTGTGTGTGTGTGTGTGTGTGTGTGTGTGTGTGTGTGTGTTGCCAATGAGGCTCTTTTTCAGAGATTTCTCCTTTCTTAAGTTGGCACAATGTGAATTTTATGCATTTATAAATATATAACTTTGGAGTATGCAGACAGCTTGTACCACATATGTGAGCATGGGGGGGGGGGGAGGCTTGGACCCTGCATAAAACCCTTGTAGTTAAATATTTCTTTATTTAGTATTTCTGGCATTATGTTTTGACATTTCTGATCCTCTGGATTTTGGTGTTCAGTGTTCAAGTCAGTAGTTGGACCTGCTGAAATATAGGGGCTGTCCTTTTCCTTCTGGGAATCTCTAGTCCAATATCTCAAATACTTCAGAATGCTCTGAAACTGTACTAAAAATGTAATAAATGAAGAGAAAAAACTATATTATAACAACATTCAGAACAATAGTAAACACAGCCCTAACAATTCTGGTCAGCTATTTAAGAAATCTTATCTCCTGGCCAAAAATTCAACCCTAAACCCTGTCCCAATAACTCACCACTCAAAACTGCATCTGAAATCAACTATTATTTCATATATGCTATTGTGTCCCTAACCAAGGATTCCCAGTCCTGTCCAACAGCTCCATATCTCTACATCCACTTTTACCTTCAAACCTGTGTCAACAGCCTCTGTAACACTACTGTTAAACAAAATCAAACCATGCTCTATGTCAGCGGATGGCCTTCTAAGGGAGTAACTTAAGTAGCCAATAGTACTGCCTATAATTTTTCAATCCTTAAAAATAGGTCACTCTAGGTTATAGGTTAAAATCTATTTTAATTCCTAAAATAGTCACGTTTCCTCTCTCTGAAAAAAAAAAATCACACATAATCCCTTTACACAAATGAGGAAATTCAGCAAGCATCACTAACTTTAGACCTATAGCAATTTTATCCCCCTTTCCAAAATACTTGAACTTTTTATTCAAAAATAATTGCTAAACAATCTCCTTCTAACCTACATAGGTACTGTCAATAAAGCTAGAGATAATTGCAAAAACTAGTCTCCTCTTTATTTTTAGACTTGTCTAAAGCCTTCAACAGTTTGTCACAGCAAAAATCTTCTTCAAATGCCCTCATTAGGTCTATCTCAACCCACCCTTTTATTGTTCAGAAGTTACCTGTTCAATGGGTATCAGTCAGTAAAATGACACTCCACCTTCTCTCCATACCTCCTAGTTATTAACGGAGTACCACAAAGCTCAATCCTTGGTTTCCTCCTCTTTAACATTCTCACCAACACCTTCCCCACATCCATACCATAGGCCTATCTAAGAAAATACACAGATGACTCCACACTCATGAGCACATCAGACAACCTAGCACTTCTCCAAAAAACTACTCAGGGAGCTTTAACAGCCACTGAAACATGGCTTTGTAAGTTGCCTCTCATGCTCTCCCCCCCAAAAAAAAACAAACAAACAAAACAAACTTCTTTTTTCCTCCAAATTCCTCTTTCATGAAAAATAAAAACAGTTTTACTTCGTCTCTCTTAATAATACAACAGGTGAAGTCAATTCTCAAAGCAAATTATTAAGGATTATAGTGGATGATAATCTAAAATTCAACCTGGCCTGCATATACAAAATTGCATACAAAATCACCAAAAACTTGGGATGCTTTACAGAGCCAAAATATTTCTAACCAATGCAATAAAAACTGCACTTGCCACTACTTGCCTTCTCCCCTCACTACTTTATGGCTCTCCCATCTCTACTCACTCCAGGAACAGCAAAAAGAAAAACTTAAACAATGCTATAATACAGTGGATACATTTTCAGCAAACATCCCTCTCAGAACCCACCACTCTATACCACTAAAAAGCTGAAATAGGTTAGAACTACCCTATCAACTATAATAAACAAAGGCACCACCAAAGGATAAAAGCTCATGTGGCTCCAAAGACAAGATAAAGAACCAGCAAGATAAAAACCATCCACAGAGGCTATACACGGCAGACAGTATCAACAAACACTAGAACACCACTAAACAGTACATATGAGATGATATGGAGACGCAGACTTCTACAAATAGTTCAAATGTATTAGAATAGTTAGCGCTTTCGCCAAAAAGGCTTCATCAGACTAAAGTGCATAAAAAATCTCCAAGCATTTAAATAAAGGAACATGTTCATCCATAGGTCAAACCAAATTCTGACATCATCCACTGCTAATTAATATACAATGCTCAGGGAACAGGTTAATCCATCTGGAAAACATACTTCCAAGTTATTTAATACTGACATTTAAACAATTGAATGAAGTCATTAACAAAATAACCATCACTCAAATGATAATATATAAAAGTAACATAAATATAGAGACTATTTAAAACCTATTAATATCTGAAATGTTAAAACCTATAAAATTGAATTTATTGCTTATAATATATCTGGTATGCGTTGAAACTCATCTCAATAATATAATGAGACAACTTAGAAAATGCATGTATATATACATAATCTATGTATATAGAAAACATATAAATGGTGAGCATGACAACAGAATTCAAAGATCACCGTGCCTAGCCAACTATGAGATTATTTCTTAATAAGACATAGCACTAAAGATGTAATAAGTAAAGATATTACTTATAACACAGGACAGGTTATAAAGTATGTTAATTGGATAGGTGTAGAGCCTCAATGGTCCAAGGACTAATTGTCTAAACTAAGTAAAAATAAAAATAAACATAGACAAAGATGGACATTAAACTTCCTTTCACTTATGTACAGTCAACCTTCTATTCCGAAGGATAGGTCTAAGAGGGACTTTGTCATTCAGTCCTGGTGTCCTGTTAGCTCTACATCTAATGATCCATCTTAACTCACACTCCTCAGTGTAAGTTCCAATATCTCCCCCCCCCCCGGGGGCTTGGTGTAATAATTTGTATAACAGAGAAAATGAAAGTATGTGTGATACCTAACATTCTATTATGCTTGGCCAGGGCATTAAACTCAGAGCCAACACGTATATGATACACATGTTCCCTAATACGCTCACGGAGTTTCCTGTTGGTCTTGCCTATATAAAATGCTTCACAAGACACACATCTTGCGAGGTAGATCACATGTTCACTTTGACAATTGGTCGCTGTGATAAAAATAAACTCACATCCTGTAATAGGATGTGTAAAAATGCACCTTATGTCTATAAACTGGCACTGTCCACAATGATTACAAGGTTTGGTGTTGTCATGATTTCGTGACTTGATAACGTTTCTCTCAATATCTCTGATCCTACGTGTGTCTGAGGTAAAAAAACATAGGCATTCTCAAACTACCAATACTTCTAGTGTGTTGTACAATATCCCTCAAGGTATCATTATCAGCCCTTATATTGTTGAGAGACACTGGGATACACTTCTTCTGGATGAAAATATTGGTGGGATAGTAGGCCCTAGACCTAATTATTTGTTTAAGAACAGGAAGAACTTGAAACAAATTTTATGTCACCGTCCTTTGGATGGGACGAACATTATCAAGTCACGAAATCATGTAGTGTAAATAGTCTCTATATTTATGTTACTTTTATATATTATCATTTGAGTGATGGCTATTTTGTTAATGACTTCATTCAATTGTTTAAATGTCAGTATTAAATAACTTGGAAGTATGTTTCCAGATGGATTAACCTGTTCCCTGCACATTGTATATTAATTAGCAGTGGATGATGTCAGAATTGGTTTGACCTATGGATGAACATGTTCCATTATTTAAACGCTTGGAGATTTTTTATGCACTTTAGTCTGATGAAGCCTTTGTGGTGAAAGTTCTAACTATTCTATTAAATTTGGACTATTTGTAGAGGTCTGCGCCTCCATATCATTTCATATGAACTGTTTAGTGGTGTTCCAGTGTTCGTTGATACTGTCTGCTGTGTATAGCCTCTGTGGATGGTTTTTATCTTGCTGGTTCTTTACCCTATCAACTAACCTATACACAGCTTTTTAGCACCTGTAAAATTATCTAGCATCCATCTGCTTGTCCAAAATTAAACAGCATTTTATACAACTATGTTCTCACTCTTCCCTCTGTTCACAATCCTGTCAAATCTGGTAGGCATGGTCTGTACTCGTACCATGTTGTCAAGGCCTGGAACTCTTTATCTTTATCCGTCAAGTCAGAAACTCCCTTTCAGTCCTCTAAAACCATTCTGAAAGATATCCTAGTCAAAATCTTGCTCTGCTCTTGTGTAACTCCAGGATAAACTATATCCCTGAATATGGCCAAGTACCTTTTCATACCTTATACCTCCTTACTCTAACTTCTTTACTCACTTCCTTACTTCAATCAGCTTCTCTCCCCTGAATCTGTATCTAAATATGCCACAACCCTGTTCCTTTCTCCCACTTCATATTCCTGTTTGCATTATACTAACTTACCTTTTGTTTCTCTAAACCAGCTAACATTTCTCTAAATATGAAATCACTGCCAAGTAAGTTGAATCTATATCTATTGTCAACCAATGTTTTCACATTAGGTCTAATTTGGTATAATTATTTAAAGTGATATATATAATTGCCTCTGCACCTGCTTTACACACCACCTCTTAACATCTTTCTGCCTTACCTAGTTCTTTCCCCTCACCCCCATTTCTTTGCATTTCTAAGCACTAATCACATGATCTGCTATTTGACAAACCCACTAATACACCTCTTCAAAAAGTCAAAGTTCAGCATCTACTAATGCACAAGTACCTTTTGTATTGTGATCATTGCTTTTATTTTCATTTAATTGTAATCCAGTCAGCAAATGTATGTCTAATTGTTAATGTACTTTACTTTATGTCTGTTCATGTTTATTACTGAATGCCTGTTTCAAAATGTTTGAATATGTTGCTTTTCTCAACGGGCCTCTGCTGAAAAGGGTTTTTTGACTAAACACATTTGGTAAAACCTGGTAAACTAAAGCAAAAAAATAAAATAAATAAAAATGAAGCATTCTACAACCATATTGTTGCTACTACTACTACTGATGCAGTTTGCAATGTTTGCTGATGCTGCCAGTATTCGTATGGCACTAAGCAATCTGTTATTCAGAATTCTTGCTGCCTTTAGTGATATGTACATTTTCAGTGCCTCCAGAACCAAATGCCCAAGAGTTAACTTAACAATGCTGTAATATTTTGGATTGAGCACTACGTCAAATATTTTTATTTTATTTATTTATTTGACATTTGTTAACCAGGTTGGTCCAGCTGGAATAGAGCCCTTTTTCAGTGGAGACCCACGGAGAAAAGCTCCACAGTTAATACAAACATACAGTAGATACATTAGTACATACAGTATATATGAATGAAAGTAGATATATACAAAAGCAGGTTAACATGAATGGTAATTAGTTTGTACATATCGGCATATTTTATGGTACAGTGCAACAGCGTAGAGAAGATAATACAGATAAAATTTGCAGGGCATTGAATAGTAGTTGTGTAGTAAGGGGCGGGTAAGTATGGGTTTTGAAGCTTAGTCGTTCTACTGTTAAAGGCTATACATCAGCATAAATTATTCTAGCCGAGGGTGGTAGAAGAGGTGGTAGTATGAAATGATTTTATAAGAGTGAGGTTAGGGGGAGGGAGTAGGTAAGACGGCTTGCAGAGTCGAACAGGAGAGAGATAGGAGGAAGGTTGGGGTTTCACTGCAGTAAGGAGAGAGGAGAGAGAGATGGGAGACCTATGAGATGGTTTACTGAATAGGACTGAGGTCAGAGTTTCTCAGCTTGTTCATGTTGGTTAGGTACTGGTTACAAGTCAATGCAATACATGCAGGAGCTAATGCTCACGTGTAAATGTTATATGTGCACACATGCTGGATGGAGAGAACCTTTTGAGTAGTTAATGCAGAAGTAAATCAACCTAATATTTCTCTCCTTGCCTAACGTGCATTTATTTAGTTATATATTGTGCAGGTGTAGTTTAGGTTGGATGAAACATGTTGGTAATGAGACTGAATCACATGCACACTGAATTCGCCTTATACATAGGTGAACTATGCAGTTGCCTAGGGTACTTTACCACTGGGGACACATTTTTGATTTGTATTCTTTGTCTAGCCAGGCACTTCTAAGTTGTGTTTTTTTTTTCTGCAGAAAGTAGCACTTTCATCAGCCTACTTTCTTGCAGCAATCTCATATTCTTAGTTGGAAGGTTATTTGCAGGGCAGAAAGCTTAGATGTCAGTTGCTGATATATCTCTCATACTATACTATAGTATGAATCATCTGAATGATGTATTACCAACTGACACTGTGCATTCCACCCCTCTACCGGCCTTTTCACTTAGGCAAAGAGATTTTCATTAGAAGACACGAACTTTCGTACATAGTTCTTGCATTCCAGCTGTGGAATGTAAAATGTAGCACTGGGTGCACCCCTCTTTGTCCTGCTTGCAGAAATATTTTTAAGTCCAATCATTCTTATCTTAAGTGAGCATGCTGCTCTCCTCCCCCACTTTGTCACACACACAGCAATGCTCTCCACCTCTTTGCCAGACATGAGTATGATGTGCAATTTGACAATTAGTCTTGCAGCCATAGCTGTTTCCATTATTAGAGAGCAAGGAACATTAAGTGCATGTTGTTTTTGTTTGTTTCCTTTCAGTATAGTAGCAGGCATCCACCACCCCGACACTGCAAAGTATGTTTGCCATTGTCCCTCCACCTCAAGTACACTTTGTCATTGTCAACAAGGATCAAATGAGTTGGAGAGACAGTAGAAGATCTTAATTGCAGCTTTTGCTCTTAGTTTTTGTCAGGTGTTTGCAGAACCCTCAGAAACAAATGTCAGCTGTATTTTTTCCAGATTGCAATCCCAATATTAAGTTAAAGAAGAACAAAAAAAGAGCTGTTTGTTTTAGGGCTAGGTTAATTCAGATTTGTTTTCTGAGGGGTGCAGTAAAAGAATTAACCGCTTCTCAGCTAGTTAGCTGACACAAGCTAGTAGGGAATATGAGCATTACCAATAAGTAAAAATAAGTCACTGAAGACATAATTTATTTTAATTTCTTAAATCAGACTTCAGAGATCTACACAGGTGGCTGAGATTTTAGAGTCGAAGTGAGGATGCATATGCCTGACATCACCAAGATTAAACACTGTAGCCATTAGTTCTTTTAGTATCATATGAAGCTAATGGGTATGCAGAAGATGGCTATCTTTATTTCAGGTCTTAGCAGAGAGTTGATTTGTTAAGACGGGAGAGAAAGAGAGAGAGAGAGAAAGCAGACATGATCACTGGATCACTGTTTAATTGCCTTTGCATGGCTTTTGTCTGGGGCCGCCTACTGTCTATGAGCACTGAACTGAATTATATTACTGTGATCATTATTTCCTTCATCTTACAAAAATATAAGAAATGTTCAGAAAAAAGTGGCTGCGTTTTGGAAGCAGGGGTTTTGACTGACAGAAAGCTGTGGAAATATAGTACTGTATCCATTTCTCCTTTCACTTTAATTCCAATCTAACATCAGAGGGGTACACAGAAGATGGATATCTTTTAGAAGTACTGGTGAGGAGACACATTGCCCATAAAAGCACAGATTAGTTATGTAATCAATGATGGATAATTTGATGTGGCATGTTAGGGGAGAATCATATGAGTCCTTGAGCAGCCAGCTGAAATAATTTACTGTGTCATTAATTTATTCACTTTTGACACAAGTGGACCTCAGAAGTTTAGACAGTAGGTGGTTATCATTTTGCGGTGGGCATGAGGAGGCATAGTGTTTGTGAGAGCACAACACATTTATATGATAGAGCACTAAATGATTTGATGTGACTTGTCACAGGGCAGTATGTATGTCTGTGAACAGCTGTCTAAAATGCATTACTGTGATAATTAATTATTTTATGTTCTTCACAGCCATACTTAAGAGATTTGCACAGAAGATATTTATCTTTTTGACATGGCTTTTCTGGGAGGCTCTGTATGTCTTATCAGCAATCAGTTGGGTCATCAGCTATTTCACTTTCTTTAAAATCAAGCCTCAAATGTGCACACAACAGGTAGTTATCTTTTTGATATAGCTTGACAGGGGAGTAGCATATGTACTTATGAGCAACCAGGTAATATAAATTACTGTGGTCATTAATTATTTCACTTTCCTCGCAGAAAATCTTTTTGATGTAGCCTGTTTGGGGCAGTATATGTGTCTATAATCAGCTATTTGAGATGCCTTACTGGGCTCATTAAATCCTTCACTTTCTTCACAATGGACCTCAGAACTGCACATAGAAGGTGTTTATTTCTCCTGAATAATGAAGTTTTTGTCAATGTAATTATGATCCCTCCCTAATTTGACTCATGCAGAGCACCTGAAGATAAAATTAACCATGATTCTTTATACCTGGAATTGCCAGCTAACTGCATGACATATTATTTTGAGAAATGTGCTGCAGTATTTTATATGGTTAAAGAGCTGTGGCCCTATATTAGTTAGCAGCAACAGTGATATTTTATATAGCCATAAACAAGTTCTGCAGGTATGTGCTGTCATTCAGTGGAAAGACCATCACTGTGGACTTTAAAACTTTTTTAGCTTCCTAATATGCACTAATGGCTTGGGTGTTAGTACGACTAAACATCCACTCTATGGCAAACCATTTAGCCCTTCTGCTTATTTTGTGACTGATTCTCACTCCCGCTGAACTGTACTGATTGACACAAATCAGTGGTACATTCTAGTAAATTATGTTGGCTACTGGGAGACTGGTTTTCTGCAGCTTATGCAGGTTAATACATTAGTATAACTGTATGAAATGTTTGCTTCTGAATATCACTGGGCAGTGTGAAAAACTGTCATGTCTCATAATACAGAGGTTTCCAGGAGAAAAAATGAGGGACATACCTTATAATATGTGACATCTGAAAGCTGCATCTCTGCTGTCATTTTTAGTTGAGTGTAGCAGAGGTAATCTTCCCTTGGTTCTGAGAGGATACTTGATTCTATCTAGAAGCAGAATATTTATGCCCTCCCACTTTGAATGATAGGTATCAGCTTCTAAGTGTCCTTTGATAGGGACCAGGTAACAGTCTGTGTTTAAATCCAACCAAAGCCAGTTTTCCTTTTGTTCCTCCTCAGGATTTCAGTGATCTTGTAATATCAAATCTAAATCAGTCCGAGACTGGACGTGCAAAATGCAGTAAATCTTAAGTGGAGCAGTGATGTTTTTTAAATGTGTGCAGATTATAGGAGAATACAAATTAAAAATGTGATTTTAAATTTCTTTCGGCATCGTGGAGTGCTGGCTACTGTCTACCTACTACAACATAAAAAGTTTTTATGTGCTTACGTAGCAAAAAGTGCTGTTTCTATAAACTCAAGTACAAAGTTGCTGTATAAAGTACAGTGGAGTTAGGTGCACCAAGCTTGCTTAAACAAGGGTTCGTGGAGTGCCCTGTGCTGGGGACATATAAATGTGTTACATTGAATTTGTATACCTGTGCAGATGAGAAAACACCCATATGAGTCAGCTGCGAGAGAACTAAGTGGTTTCAGGATTCCTAGCCCTTTCAACCTGCACCCTTTATGACACACACAGGTGCATTTGCATGTAGTGTGAAAGTACCAGCTGTTTTTCGTTCACACAGTCATCTACAAAATACGAAGTAAAACAGAATGTTACTGTAATTCATGATTTAGAATATATGAAGAATACTTCAAAAATGTCCTCAATTTTGACACAAAATCTTGCCCTGTCCTCCCAATATTGTCTTTTTTGATATAAGATGGTGGGTGTTGGATTCACAGTCTCAACTAAATAGAGACAAATCTCAACAGAAGCAGGGACAAATCCAGGAATAATCACGGACACTTTTTTTAAAAAATATTAGTACTGTCAACTTGAGATGGTAACAGAATAAGATAATGTGAATCAATATACATGTTCTGAAGTAAAATTAGTCTGTAACTCTGGTAAATTGCCATTATTTAAATGTGCACTTTACTGGAATTGTCTAATTGATCCACTTAGTGACAACACTAACAAAAACAAAAAAACAGCCAGTACAGATCACTTCAGCCCTAAATGACCTCATACAAAGTTTCAATCTTATTGACCCCCAATCTAACTATAGAACATGACAGATCAACGAATAAATACACCTTTTTTCCCCTCCACATAAAGTCTGGTCAAGATTAGACTATTTCCTAATATCATCAAACCTCTCCAAGAAATGTCAAAAATTCGATATCAGCAAAAGAACAATCTCCGACCACTCTCAGATACCAACAACAATTAACACATCTAGTCAAATTTCTCAACAGGGTGGCCCCTATAACTGGTATCTAAACAACAACCTTCTAAATCAAAAAGAAGTTGTAGAGGAGATAGGTAGGACAATAGTACAACTAGATCAAGAAGCACTACAAACCCAAATCCCATTAGATAGTCACTGGGCAGCTATTAAAACTGTATTAAGAGGAATCCTAACACAAAAAGCTTCAATATACAAAAAACAAGAGCAAAAACAAATCAACTTGCTTGAAATGCAGTACAACAATATTGAACAACAACTTCACTCCCAATACTCACAAGATCTAGAACGAAAACTATATGAAACCAGAAAAGAACTTTATTCAATACAACTACATAAACACTCATTAAATGAGTTAAAACTCATCTATAAATATTCTGAATGGGTCCAAATACCTTCTAATGTACTAGAAAATATGTTAAACATAAAGAAAATTCTCCAAAGTATTCCAGAAATTCAATATAAAGAGAGAAAAAAACTTATATAATAAAGTAGCTATAATCACCTCCTTCTGGGAAATATATAACAATGTATACAACCCTAAAAAACAACACCATATGCCTAACATAAATAACAAATAAATACACCTTTTTTCCCCTCCACATAAAGTCTGGTCAAGATTAGACTATTTCCTAATATCATCAAACCTCTCCAAGAAATGTCAAAAATTCGATATCAGCAAAAGCACAATCTCCGACCACTCTAAAATTACAACAACAATTAACACATCTAGTCGAATTTCTCAACAGGGTGGCCCCTATAACTGGTATCTAAACAACAACCTTCTAAATCAAAAATAAGTTGTAGAGGCGATAGGTAGGACAATAGTACAACTAGATCAAGAAGCACTACAAACCCAAATCCCATTAGATATTCACTGGGCAGCTACTAAAACTGTATTAAGAGGAATCCTAACACAAAAAGCTTCAATATACAAAAAAACAAGAGCAAAAACAAATCAACTGGCTTGAAATGCAGTACAACAATATTGAACAACAACTTCAGTCCCAATACTCACAAGATCTAGAAAGAAAACTATATGAAATCAAAAAGAACTTTATTCAATACAACTACATAAACACTCATTAAATGAGTTAAAACTCATCTATAAATATTCTGAATGGGTCCAAATACATTCTAAGGTACTAGAAAATATGTTAAACATAAAGAAAACTCTCCAAAATATTCCAGAAATTCAATATAACGAGAGAAAAAAACTTATATAATAAAGTAGATATAATCACCTCCTTCTGGGAAATATATAGCAATGTATACAGCCCTATAAAACAACGCCATATGCCTAACATACAGCAGAATTTCTTAAATAACCTAAAATTCCCAAACCTAGACAAAAACAGTATAACATATTAGCTAGCGCCTTATCAACCAGTGAAATCAAGATAGCAATCAATAAACTAAAGATCAACAAATCCCCAGGCCCTGACAGATTTACAGCAATGTTTTACAAAAAAATCAGTCACATACTAGCTCCAGTCTTGTTAAGATTATACAATCATATCATACAACATGGGTTCACTGACAAATATTTAAATAATTCAGAGATGATCTTAATACCAAAACCAAACTCTGATAAATTAAACCCTCGTAACTATAGGCCTATTGCCCTTATCAATCTAGATATAAAACTTCTGACCTCATTGTTAGGGAATAGACTACAAAAAACCCTGGATAAAATTATTTCCCCAGAACAACTGGGCTTTATGAAAAAAAGACAAGAAAGTGACAATACCCCCATGCTAGACACCTTAATTTCCCTCTTAGATAAGGATAGGTTCCCAAGATACGCACTCACAATAGATGCCTCAAAAGCTTTTGACAACATGGATCTGGATTTCCTCTATTTAACAATGACACATTTCAAATTCCCCTTTCTTTTATAACAACTATTAAAATGATTTACAACAATGCCATCACCACACTATGTATTAACAAGGTTCACTCCCAACCTATTAATATAACAAATGGCACCTGCCAAGGTTGTCCCCTGTCTCCATTCTTGTTTAACATATACCTAGAACCGTTATTACACATCACCCAAAATACCTATCACCACCTCCCTACTGTTTACAACACAATAGTAAAATACTCAGCTTTTGCTGATGACCTAAACTTATATTTCGAACTCCCAAATATAGACCTAAACAAAATTATATCTTCAATCGAACAGTTCTCCAAAGTAGCAAATTACAACATGCACCCCCAAAAATCCTCTATTTTTCCTCTAAACCCACTAAATCATAAAACTTCCTGTTTCCCCTTAGTTGACATACCACTAAACTACATGCTAAAATATTTAGGAATAAAGTTCTCTCACACCTATAAAGAAATGTATAAATCAAATCTCTTAAAAACATGGGAAACAATTAAACAAGACATCTCAAGATGGATAAATATTAATCTATCCCTATTGTCCAAATCAGCCATTATTAAAATGAATATCCTTCCTAAAATATTATTTCAACTAAACTCTATTAGTCTTAAAATACCAATTTTTTTTTTTACATCAATGGAAAAGGCCCTCTCCAAATTTCTATGGCATCCAAAAAAACAACATGAATATGTTACCAAAAACTCACAATACCAAACTCAAAAGGAGGTTTAGGGCTTCCAGATTTCTATCTGTACTACCTTATTATCAAAGCAAACAGTTTAATTCAAATATCAGAATATGATAAAGCTAAAAAGATTTGTACCCTACATGGGTCAAGATATGGCTAATCTACTACACTCCTTAAATTTAAACCCTAAAGCTATCCCCTATCTTAATCCTAACAATAAAATATTTTACAAACTACACCCAATAATCAAAAACAAAATAATGGCTTTCCAATCTCTATTCACTTTTATCAATCTACAAAATTCACTAAGTCTCCTACAACCCATACACATGAACCCGAATATCAAGCTAAATAACAAAATGATAGATCTTAAACTATTCCAACTAATTAAAAATCTTACAGTATGGCATATTTTACAACATAAGGAATCAACACTTTTAAGAACACTATTAAAGACACCAGCAGCTATAACCCTATTCTTAGACAAATGATATCATTAACAAGGGTGAAGTTCTCAAACTGCAAAACTAACACACAAAATATTGTAACTACCCAAAACATAATCAAATCATTAGCTTCTAAGGAGAAAATGATCTCAAAGCCTTATAAATTAATTAGCGAGATAAAACATCAATCTGCGCTACTCTACTCAAGATATTGGAATAATATTAGTCAAACTATCACAACAGCTGAAAAACAAGAAGCTATTAAGAATACCTTAAAATTAACACCTTTCAAAAACCTAATCTACACACAAATAATGATTAACAATAATGCATATTACGCTCCAGCTGTCCTTAAAAACTTCAGCTATAAAAAAGAAACAGCATGCCCTTTTGCTCCAGAGAGAATGTCGATAACCTCCATATTTTTTGGAGCTGCAAGAATATTTTCAAGATCTGGTGCTCCTTGAGAGCGCATCTTGAAAAAATTGGTTATGAAAAAAACACATTTTCCTGAGAAACAATGATTCTACATATAATTCCTAGTTCAATCAAAGGAATGTGTAAACATATTTTAGTTACATTATGTACCCTTCTTAAATTTTGTATAACCAAAAAATGGGTAAATAACAATACAATCTCATGGACAAACTTCAAGGACATGGCAGTCAAATATATCACCTCCCACAAATTAGCTACAAAAAGCATAAAAAAAGAACATATTTTCAAGCATATTGGAATTCTCTTCTCGACACAATCCTAGTAAGCAAATAAAACCCAAACATGTAAATACAGTTCAGGTGGCTTTTATTTAAACTGCTATATATTAAACACAATAAGTTTTATTAGTCAGAAATAACATGCTCAAGATTAGCATCATTCAGATGGCATCCAGCAATGTAAATAGTTTATTTTTGTACACGGTTTTAGTGTTTCACTAACCCTTCTGTAAGTAAGGTTATCATACTTACACAAATCAAACTACAAATAAATGAGAACATAAAACAAACTTTACATTCTACTCTTCAGTAACAATGAGAATAACTTTATTCTGAAATAGGGGTAATGTATCATTTCAGTTAAAATTAATAGTCAAATATGGGTCTCTTTATCCCATGTACCCTCAGAAAATGGTAAAACTACTAGTTTTCTTTTTTCTTTAGTTTCTGTAAGTCTTCATGTGAGCATTGTGAAAATTGCTGTAAATTGTTACTCCTTGTTGTTTTTATGCTGTAAATGTCTGTTTACTTTGGCTGAAAAACAAAAGTAATAAAAAAGTATATTGGGGAAAAAAGTGTACTTCACCACCATGTCTCCCAAAAAGTCAACAGTTTTAGAAGTGATTGAGAGGGATAGAGCTATAATGTGTGTCAAAATCAGGGACAACCTTGAAAATCATGTGATGACCTGGTTTTGATCAGGTCAGGTACAGCAGAGTTTATGCTGTCTCTTCGGCTTTATCAAGAAGGAAGATGAGGTGGCCTACAGGGAGGAGATGAACCAAGACCAACTTGTTCATTGGTGCACTGACAACAACTTAGCACTAAATGTTGGGAAAATCAAGGAAATCATCATCGATTTTAGGAAGAAGAATAAGCCACACTCCCCTATCATCATCAATGGTGCAGCAGTGGAGAGAGTAAATAGCACCAAATTCCTAGGGTACATGTCTTGCAAGGCCTAAGTTGGGCCACAAACACTTCCTACCTTATAAAGAGAGCCCAACAACATCTCCACTTCCTTAGGAGACTTCATAGAGCTAACCTCCCCCCACAGGTCCTACTTACCTTCTACAGAGCCACGATTGAGAGTGTACTGACAAACAACATCATTGTCTGGTATGGAAATTGCCCTTAGTCTGATCGGAAGGCACTGGATAAGATTGTTAAACATGCCACAAAAATCAATGGCTTCAACCTTCAGTCCCTACAGGATATATATTCAAACAGATGCTATGGTAGAGTCTGAAAACTACTGAGGGATATAAACCATCTGGCTTATGGACTGTTCAAACTCCTGCCAACAAGGAAGCACTACAAAAGCACTAGATGCAAGACATCCAGATTCCATAACAGCTTTTTCCCACACGTTATCAGACTGCTGAACAACAAACCCATAGCCTAACCTGCTAAATGGGTAAAACATTATTTATGTGCAAAATGTCATTGTTATTTACATAACTCTCTACACATCTCACTTTATACATCTCTATCTGCACTATGAAAACTGTACGTTTATGGCATATATTGGTGGTGGGTTTTTACATGTGCACCTCCTTATTTATTTATAGTACTGTTTGCTATATATCCTTATATTTCTACTAAGTCTCCTGTTGTTGTATTTGTTTTTTTTCTGCTGTAAAAAGCTTTAAAATGTTTTACTTTATTTATTTTTAGTATCTTTTTGATTTCTGTTTTTAGTATTTTAAATTATTTAATTTAATCTGTCTTCCTTCTGTAAACTGTCATTTGTATAGTACGTGACTGAGTATCGAAATTTTGTGCAGTGATACTCATGTTTTCCTCTGTGTTGAGCTGTATGACAATAAAGCTTACTTTGACTTTGAAGTGTTTGTACAGGACATTTGCATACACTTCTGCATAGTAATCACTGATGTATGTGATTGTGGGTGGTATGAAGCTTTTTATACCATTGCTTAGTAGGCTGTAGTTAGCTTTGGTAAAGTTTTTTATCATTTTTGTTCCTGTGAGGGTGTCAGTTCCAGTAGTTACTTCAAACAAGACTGATTTATGGTCTGACCTTACCAAGGAGGGCATCACGCATAGGGAAATGCAATAAACCCCCATGCTGTTAAGTACAATGTCCAGAACATTACAGCCCCTAGTTGGGGTGCAGACTATCTGTTCCAGAGCATTTGTGTTAGTAAATTCCAGGAACACCTGGGTGAGCATGTTTTTGCTCATGTATGTCCCCTAGTCTATGGAAGGATAGATTTAATCTCCCATGACTAAGGTGTTAGGCTGTATGGCAAGTGATTCCAGTAAATTGAGGTAGGCAGTATGCTTATCCTGGTTCATGGTGGTATGGTACTTTGCCATAGTTAATTGGACATGGAGTAGTTTGAGAAAGTCATGCTATTTGATCATTCTTGAAGTATATTTGCTTTTAATGAAGATGGCTACACCTTCACCTTTGGTTCCTTCATGCTCATTTTGAGGTCTGAATGTGTGGAAGGCATTGTAGTCTTGCACATCTGGGATGCTCTCAGTGGCCTTGAACTATGTCTCAGTAACTGCATAGATGTCAGCATACTCCAAGGTGAGGAATGCTTCCAGGGAGTACAGGTTTGTGCTTAAACTCCTAGCATTAAGCAGCATGACCCTGAGTTTGCCTCGATTAGATTTTGTTATGTTGAAAAATGTGTTTGTTGTTTTGGCATTGCCTAAAAAAGGCACTATAGGAGAGGCAAGGGCCTTTGCCAGTATCCAAAAGCCTAGGAGGTACAAGTGGAGACCATCTCTAGCAAAGCAGTGTGGTCTGTCTCCTTTATCCACCCAGGCTGACAGATACTGGATCCCACTGGACTGACACCAGAAGCTAAACCAATTGCTGAAGTCAATCGCTTTTTGTTTATATTATGGAATAAATCTGGGTGAGGGAAGGATACTGCTTAGTGCTAGGGACATACCTGTCTGGGACACGTAATCAGAGAGTTCCATCATGTCTCACTTCATATAGTCCAGAGAGGTATGTCTTAGGTCAGTCACTCCAACATGGACTATGACAGAGTCATAACGGTGTTTGTTGTTCAGTGACTTGAGTGCATGCATGATTTGTCTGATCCTGGCACCTGATAGGCAGCTGACTATGACCTTCTCCTTGACCAGTGTGGTGTGGGGGACATCTGTGTGTCTCCTTATGGGGTCACCTATGACCAAGACATTTGATGTGTTTTGCCTTAGGGGCTTATTTGCTGTGAGACAGTGGTGTGTGTGTTGATATGTGTAGTGGTTTCTTTTTGCTTAGTGGTGAGTGTGGGTGGTGTGTTTGGGAATTCTCTGTTCTTTTGTAGGCTTTTAGTGAGTACCTCTGCATATGTGGGTTTATGTGTCATGACCTTATTTTGTGTGAGAGGTGAGGTTTGCATGACAGGTGAAGTCTGTGTGATGGCAACCTGTATGATGTCTAGTTTGTTTTTATGTCACAGAAATGAGTCCAATTCCACAGTGTATTTGCATGTCTGACGTAAAGTGTTAGTTTGCTGTAGGAGTAAATGGTTGTCAGTATACATCAGGGTTGCCAGACATCTCTATTTGAGCAGGACTGTCCCGGGATCAGCAGCCCAATCACGAGTCTCTCACTGCTGGTTAAAATCCCTGTGAAACAGTCTCTGATTTGTGATTTATGATTGGCCCGTATGCCGGTATACAAGCCAATCATAAATTGCTAAGTAGAGCCACTTTTATTCAATGGTGAACTGCTGTTGTGCCCAGACAAAAGACCTTTTTTTTTTTTGGCCTTTACTTAGTGTGATAGATTTTTTTTTTTTGTCCCTACCTGGCCCTTCAGAAATCTGGCAACCCCAGTATACATGAAGCAATTGCTACATTGCCTCAAGATGCCCATATCAATCAAGCTGGCAGGAGAAATGATGGGAAACTGCCCATCCCATTGTGGCAGGATTGTTCTGAATGAGGTATTTAGGAAGGAAGTGGGCTAGCTGGACTTAGGACTTTGGTTTAACTAGTAGGATAGTTTGACTTGAAGTAGCAAAGGTGGTGGGTGTATAGTATATTGTGGATGGTGTGTGAGAACACTGCTTAGAGTGCAATTGAGTTGCCCTTTGCTCAGTAAGTGAGCTGGGGGGGGGGGGGTTCTACTGGAAGGTCTCTAGGGAAAAGTAACATTCCCAGGCATTTCCATCTATGCAGGGCACTGCTAAACCCTGTTGCACTGTGCGCAGCAATGAGCAAATGCAAGGCTTATATACAGATGAATTTAAACAGTTTTTAACAAAACTACCAAGGGGAAAGCCCCAAATTGAACCTTTCTCCAGCAATCCCCAACTCAGATAGTTCCTGAGCTGCACACATCTGCTACAAAGGTACAGGGAGGTCCTCATAATGTACGATGGCTGGTTTAAGAGCACAGTGATACTAAACAGTCTAGATTCTGCAGGTCTGAATCTAGACTATGCAATATACAGCAATGAAACACAATTTCAAAGTGCAGAGTAAAAAGTAGTCACAAACAGCAAAAATGAAGCAGTAATTCAATTAAATTTAGTGCAGTGCTGGCTTAAAATATACTTATGTTTCTTTTTTTTTCAGTGGAATCCTTGGATTTCAGTGCAGATACACTGCAGACCTCTGACTAAAGTTGCCAAGCATTGAGTAGCTTTGGTAATCTGAGCGCAAATCTGCAGAAACACAAGGCTTATATACAGGTGAATTTAAACAGTTTTTAGCACAACTACCAGTGGGAATGCCCCAAACTGAGCCTTTCTCCAGCAATCCCCAACTCAGATGGATCCTGTCATAGACTGGGTAGTGATGTGTACTGCTCATGGGGGGTGGGGGTACAAGAGTCATGCTTCTCCTGTGTTAATTCACATCCTCTACATTTATCAAGGGTCTTTGTTAGTAGTACTACTATTTAAGCAATGCCCCTAACTTAGGATCCTTCATATCTCTCAACTGTCCCTGATTTTGGCTCAGATTTTAACTCTGTTCCTCTTAATCCCTCCTAAAACTAGTGCCTTTTGGAGAAAAAGTGGTGAATTACACTTAAAAATAATGACAGTAGGGAGTATAGACTTGGTTTACTTTAGAAAATGTATATTAATTCACATTCTCTTATTCTGCCAATGTCTCAAGTTATTAGTACTAATATTTTTAGTGTCCCTGATTGTCCCCAGTGTGATGTAAACCTTTGCTCTAGACTATTGTCATTGCTGAAGTGACACTTCAACCCCATGTGTAAAAATGAGAAAAAGGGGTTGTGGATGGATGGTTGGATGGATTTCTGGGTTTGTCCCTGATTAGGTTTGTCCTGGATTCCTTAAGAGCTATTTCTCAATTCCCTTATTATTTTTTTGCTCTGTCCCAAATTGTGGAGGTATAACTTGTCTGTGACTTCAAATAGGAATGAATAAATAAACAATACCACAAATCCCTCCCTGTGAATAAAGTGCATTTACCATCCATAGATAGTGTGCACTAAGCAAGTTAGGGTTCAGATCATTCTTGAGCCAACCTGGTGACCAAATTCATTGTTTTGTGACAAGCTGGCTTGTCGCTTTCCAACCTTAAATATAATATTTTATATATAGCCATATGAATTGCTCTCCCTCTCCCTATACACACACTCATAACTATAGATAGGTAATTATGAAATTACATTTACAGCTTTATTTGCATGTGTAATACAAGTGCAAAACACACACATATATTCTACATATAATCTATACTTTTCAACTATCCAGATTTTCTCAGAATGTCCAAATTTTTGCCTCATATTTTTGCTCTGTTCCTCATATAATTTGTGGTTTTCTGTCAAGTCAATGTGGACTAAAGTCACTAAATAATGGCAGACACTTGAGTTTCTGAGTTGATTTACTTCAGAAAAAGAAAACTAATCCAAAACCTGTCATTCTAGCAACTTTATCCCCCCCACTTATTTTTGGTGTGCAGATTTCTTGTGCTAAGAGATTTTCAAGTATGCACACACAAGCAATAATGATCAACAGAGTGTTTTTTAGTGTGGAAATAATGCCCACCCAGGAGTTTTCTGAGACCTAAGTCCTTCTGGAAGGATGTTATTTCCACAATAATACACACACACACTTGGAGGGCACTGTTGTGCTTTTGAGATAGGCTATCTGCAAAATTATATTCTATTTATTCTAATACTATATACAGCAAGGTGCTGATTAGTTATCATAAAAAATGGTGGCTGTTCACTTCTTACCTGTCTGAGATGTATGGCAGCCTAAAAGGCAGACTTGTTTTTCAGTGGGGCATTACCTGTACATTAACACCTTGCTGGAGGGCGTTCGTTATCCAATCAGAGTTTAACGTACATTTTCCCCTTTCTCTAAAAATGGATACCATGTATATGCAGACCAGTCCTCTCAAGTATACCTCATTAGGAGAAATGTTCCCTATTGAGAGGCCAAAAAAGTCCATGGTCATCACAGTTACACTCTGTATATATCTATCACACATTTAGTGTTAAGTTTTTTGTATATGCATTGTAAATAACAGTAACTCATATTAATTAATCAAAAGAACATACGTATTAAGCAACACATTTTAACTATTTTAGTTTTCAGACTGACTTTCCTAGTAAACAAAAGCAAATAAATACAATAAATAATTAATTTTAAGTTTACAAGAGCAATATTTTAAAATCTGTCCTATTTTTGGGACTTTGCCCCCCTCCCCCATGTTTGGTTTTGTCCAGAGTTCTTATGCTAAGAGGTTGAGAGGTATGCATACGGATTGATTCCACATATATGCAGACCACACCTCTCAAGTGGACCTCAATAGGAGGAATGTTATTCATTTTGAGGCTTAAAAAGTCCATGGTCATCACAGTTCCTCACTGAATAGGTCTATTACACATTTAGCCCTAATATTTTTGTAGCCGACAGGCATGGCAAATAATAGTGAATCATATTAATTAATCAAAAGGACATTTTAACAGTATAAAGTAACACATCTTAACTATAATGTGAGCTACCTAGTTTAAGTTGTTAGAAAGCTGTGAGAAAATGTTTCACATTTTTCCCATTTGTACCACACTACGGAAGGTAGTGTTCCCCATATTAGAAATGGAAGGCTGAAAGGTATCACACACACACGCACATACACAGTTGTATGTGTGTGTGTGTGTGTGTGTGTGTGTGTGTGTGTGTGTGTGCACGTGTGTGTGTGTGTGTGTGTGTGTGTGTGTGTGTGTGTGTGTGTGTGTGCTTGTGTGCATGTTTGTGTGTGTTTGTGTGTGTGTGTGTGTGTGTGTGTGTGTGTGTTTCTGCTTGTGCATATATACTAATAGGTAGGCTGTTACTTCAAAACATCAGACATGTTACATTATCCTTGTTAAATAAATTTGTTAGAATCAGACTGTAAAAATCATTCAAGAACAATGTCAATCAATAACAAACAATAATGCAGGAGGACTCAAGTATCTAATGTACATTAGGAGGCAAAAAACCATACACAAAGTTGTACAGAATTTTGACTGCTTTATTTGTGCAGTGTTTGCCATTTTATATCATTTACAATCAGCTTTTGCCCACCTCACTGACGTGGTCAGTGACAGGGTCTTTACATCATAGTAACTTATGAAAAAGTGCTGAGATAGTGCTTTTCAAAAATCTTTTTCCCATGAGAATATTACAGCCTTGCAAAGCACCTGGTCGGTCACAATGTCCTTCCGAGGATGTAGCCAATTCAAGGCTCTTAGATTAGTTCGAATACAATGGATGTATGTCTTCTTTAATGCCTCTCTTTGTCTTTCTTGTTTACCAGCTGGGCACTATCTCTGATAGTGCGCACAAGGCTATTCTTCTGGTGGAAGCAGGAAGAAGATATGCATGCAGGCAGATTTATTATTTTCTAACTTTGCAAAATAATCTTTACTTGAAAGACATGAGCCAGGCTGCGCTTGAACGCTGCCAAGGCCAAATTTCTGATTACACTGCAGCTTGTGCTTCAAGCAATAATATGCAAGTTTATTTCTACTATTATTCTAGTAAAACAGAATTAAATGCATTACATTTCATACTATATAGATTTGAGCACATTTATTCCTGTCTAAAGCACACATTTCTTTATATATCTGACCACACAACTTATATATGTCTGAATGTTTAAATGCACATTTTCCTAAGCAGCATACATTGTAAATATATATTTTTCTAGGCAGCATGTATGTAAATATATTTTCTAGGCAGCACATATGTGAATATATGTATTTTTCTAACATTCTCCCTCCTGTTAATGCATTTCATTCTATTTGAAACATAAACAGTATCATTTCATTTCTTAGCCTTTTCCCTTTGAGGACTTTTAGCTAAGCTAGTCATTGGTTTTATATTTCAGAAAAAGTATCATCTGAAATTAATCTTTCAATTTTAACACTTTGGTAAAAAGTTTCAGTAACAGATATATCAACAGATTTTTGATTAATCTTTTCATGCAGGGAATTTCACAGTAAACACAAGCTCCTATTAGGAGTATACCCACAAAAATTAAATGTTTAATAGGATGGAACCCCCCCCCCCCCAAACAGATTCTGGAAAAAGTTCGTCAGTGGGTTTGGGTCTGGTTTAGTCATTGCTGATACTTGCTGAATTACCTCTAGGTGGTCATTGATTTTATGTTGGTTGTCTGGAATGTACGCACAGCATTTTTCTTCGTGTACCACCTCTTGCCGCTAGGGTGAAGTAAAGAGCCATTCGATTTTGTAGCACAACAGTTTTATTGCATTCAGTTCATTAGTCACCAATTCTAGGGTGGAAAAGTTGCATTGCTCATGACTTTTGACAGCTTCCTCAGCTCCCAGATCGATTTGACTGCTCCATAGGCTGGTGGTATTCCTGCCCTGGATATAACACTGTTGCCCAAGTTCATATGAGTCAATTTACTTTTGTCTTTCACTGAATTATGGCCTTTTCAACCAGCTTCGATTTTACCAACTGGATTCACAGGTTTTTTTCACTGGACCTTCAGATTCTCGAGCTGTTTTCCTTACGTTTTATCTTACCCAAAGGTAATTCTGCAGTATGTCTTATTGCTGAAACCAGATAACCCAATAAACAACTGCCGGACCAATTCTCAGGTAACCATTTATATGCCTTTTTCCCACAAATAAAATCATTACTTTGGTACTGATACGTGTTATCCCTGCATGAAACATTTTTCTATTCTTAATAGACAATTGCTTAGTTAAGACTGGATTGTCACATACTGCATTTAATGTAGTTTTCATTGAACTCAGATATGAATCATGGTTAGTATTACAAACAGTACCCCCACTTTTGACTTTAATGTAACATTTATAAGACATTGTTATATTACCATTACTCCAGCCCACCTGGAGGGTATCACTTTTATAGAAACATACAACTCCTTTTTGTGTGACAGGTAAAAATAAAGCAATTTTGTCCTGTGATCTCACAGTTTCTGTATAAAAAAACTTTCCAAAGTCTCATTTTATCCCCAGAGGGACAGAGGACGTTAAAGTCTATTATATGTTGTTGGTATAGCTGTACAAACTCAGCAATTTGAAATGTGCATAGTTTCTGTATACACTTGCTTCATGGCCAGGTACGTGTTAAAATTTGGATGCCAGTCTATAAACAGTTCATCACGTCTTCTCACTTTCACTTGTGTGGTTGAGTGCAGGGAAAAACCACAATAAGAGAAAAATTGTCACACTTATAGTTAACAAATACACAGTTAAAATAATTATGCAATAGTTCTTGGGTTGCTCTGCTTTTTGTTTTCTTTACTCTTGGCCATTTTGCCCTTGTGTATCAGTCACAAAGTTTTTATTCAGCTGAAAGTTCTTTTGTCTATAAAAGAGTTAAACTGCAAATCGGATTTATTTATAACAGTTTCTTTATATAAGTAGCTAGTGAACCGTCAGCCTCCAGCTCTGCAGGCATGAGGGCTTTTACTGAGGCACATAATATGCCCTTCCAAATACTACTTTAAAGGGGATCAAACCCTTTACATTTGTTATTGTTTTCATGCTCAGCAATGCTAGAGGTAAACAGCAAATCCAATTCTTCTGAGTCTCACTCATTAACTTTCTTAACTTGTTTTTTTTTTTTTAAATCCCATTGTACCTCTCCACCAGTCCTGCTGACTGTGGGTGGTAAGCACAGTGATTCCTTAAGGAAATCCCAAAAATCTCCCAAGTTGTTGAATTGTCTGATTGACAAAATGTGTCCCATTGCCACTATAGATTCTTTCCGGTATGCCAAATCTAGGAATTATTTCCTTTACTAGGGCCTTTGCCACTGTTGCTGCATTCGGATTCCTGGTTGGAAAAGCTTCTACCCATTTTGAAAACATATCTATGATCACTAAACAGTATTTCTTTCCTTCACATTTATTCAACTCTATGGAGTCCATACAAATAGTATGGAATGGATATGGTGGTGTAGGGAAACTCCCTTGCTTGTTTTTAAATGCTCCTTGTGCATGGTGCTTGTTACAAGTATGACAAGCTGCACAAAATTTTATTGTATAATTTATGTATCCATATGTTTGGAATATTTTATTTACTAACTGTACCATCCCCCCTGTTGAGACATGGCTCTGCCCATGGCTCAACAAAGCTGCATATCTAAATAAATTAGACGGTAATATTGTTGTTTTTTTTTTTTTTTTTTTCCCTTTGGAAATGTACAGTCCATTCTCAAAAATTGCACCTTGTTTTACCCAGTTTTGTTTTTCTGCTTTTGTAGTAAGCATTTGCATTGTTTTTAACATGTCTAAATCTAAAATCTCAAAGGGTTGTAATTTTTTATTTAAAAATAAAGTTTCTGAGTCTGAGACTGCTTGCTTTGCAGCTGCATCAGCTCGTGCATTACCTTTTGAAATCTTATCCTGTTGTTTTGTATGAGCTACACATTTACAAATAGCTACTTTGGTAGGCAACTGAATAGATTCTAATAGCTCCAAAATAATTGCGCATGATTAATAGGTTTTTCACTGGATGTAATCATCCCTTTATTTTCTTTATTATTGTGCAAACACATGCACTGTAGAAAAAGCATACTGATTATCAGTATATATGTTTACTTTTTTTTTCCTTTTACTAAAATACATGCTCCTGTCAAAACTACCAGTTCTGCTGCTTGAGCATACAAGTTGTGTGGCAAAGTTTGTGCTTCTAAATTTTTAGTGTCTGTAACTACTGCATACCCCACCAGATTTTTTCCTGTAGGACCCCTTCTGCATGAGCCATCCATGTAATATGTCACCTCAGCATCATCCAAGGGCATATTTGTAAGATCCTGTCTAGGTAAAGCTAACTGTTTATATGAGGTTGACTCAGCAGTATGGTCATACATGAAAGATGTCTAGCAGGAGAAAGGTACGCAACTTTTTCTTGTAGCAGAATTATTGCAACTGCATGAGGCATTCTCAATGTGAGAGGGTGGAATAACACCACTGAGGCTGAAGCCTGTACTGCCATTGCTGCTGCAACTACTGCTTGTACACAGTGAGGCAAAGATTGCACCACTGGGTCTAACTGTGATGAATAGTAAGCTATGGGGCATTGCTTATCCCCATGTTGTTGCTTTAATACTGATGTCATGTACCATTGCTTACAATCTATGGTCTAAAAAAAAACGTTTGTGATAACTTGGAAGTCTTAAAACTAATGAAGAAGCTATTAACTGCTTCAACCTGCAGAAAGCCATTTCTGCTTTTGTTTTTCATTGTAAAATAATTTGGTACCCAGTTCCAACAAAATTAGTTGTACCTAAGAAAAGACATCATTTCTTTTTAGTTGTTGGTTTGGGTGCTTGCAAAATTGCTGTTTTTTTCCTTTTTTCTTTCCCCTTATCTAGTATTTTACCTTTATTGAATATCACATATCCCAGGTATCTAGCCTGTGTTTTTTTTTCCCAAAGTTGTAACTTACTTTTGTTTACTTTGTGTCCTTGTATTAATAGAAATTTTAACAATGCTACTGTATTCACCCTGCACTGCTGCTGGGTGCTGCTAGCAAGATGTCATTTACATAAAGTAAAATTTGACTACTTTCTGGTGGGGTAGACCCTGCCAGGTTGCTAGCCATTTTTTGTGCAAATATTATTGGCCTCTCACAATATCCCTGTGGTAGTCGAGTATATGCATACCTTTTACCCTGAAATGTGAATGCAAACCAATATTGACTATCAGGATGTATAGGTATTGAAAAGAAAGCATTGCTTATATCTACCACAGTAAAATACTTCTGTTGTGGCTTTAAATCATTTAACAAGGTATGTGGGTCTGGCACCGTGGGTGCTTTAGGTATTACTGCATTATTTACAGCTTATAAATCTTGTACCATCTGCCATTCCCCGTTTGCTTTTTTTAACAGGAAATAGGGGTGTATCACATGGTGAATCAGGAGATTCTACCAGTACTCCTTTTTTGAGTAATGCTGCTTATTATAGGCTTAATTTTTACTTTTGCATTCTTTTCCAAAATGTATTGTCTTTTCTGTGGTCTAAAAGCTGACTTTGGGGTAATTGTAACTGGTCCTGTTGCTTGAATAAGCCCTACATTTAACTTGCCTGTTGACCACAGAGTTGTTGAAATTTTACACAAGGCCTTTTCTTTTTCTTTTAATAAAAATGCTAATCAGCTGTCCTTACTAGATTGCAAGTGTACAGCTGTGTGTGTCTGTGTCAACCAATTCAGTTTTGTTTTTATATCCCTTGTCCTGACATTTTTAAATCAGTCTGTTTTCCCATTTTGTTACCTTTTTTCTAAGTCTGCCCATTTAACACTTTTGTTTTTTGTCAAGCTGACATGTGGCAGTCTATTGGACTTATATAATCTCATGAACTCCTGAGGTAATGAACAGCTTACTACACTGTTTCTCTCAGTATTTCAGCATAAAGTTTGTAATATTAATTTGTCAGCAGGATTCTTACTTATATTCCTTATTAGGTCCTGGTGTGCTACAGTAGTATGGAGTACAATGTAACAAGTGCTGCTGATCAGTGTCAAGGGAGGGTACCTTACTGATGGCTACGTTTATCAGTTCTTTGGTTACTGCCCTGGACCAATCATAACTAGGTCCTGGCTGTACCAATAATAGGCTTTACCCTCTGATCACACCACAAGAGCATCCATTTGTTTTTGTGCTTCCATACCCTGCATGGTAGGAACTACTGCTATGCCAAATATCTGCACAAGGTCTCTTCCCAGTAAGTTTACTGGATATTTTTGCAGAAACTACAATTTTACTTTTCTGAGTCATACCTGAAACAGGGTCAGTTATTGCTATATTATGGGAAAGTGGTTCCCTGTATAGCTGTCCATTTGCTGCTTTTACTAATATATAATCAGGTGATTCAGAATGTTTTGGTAACTTGGAGGGGTGTATCAAAGTCCGTGACGCTCCTGAGTCACACAGGAATTTGACCTTTCTTCCCTCCACCAGAAGTGTTACTTCTGGTTTTGTATTTGCTAGGTAGAGCTCCAGGCTCAACAATACTAAATCTAAAATTTTATTTTCATTTTTATCCTCTACATCTGTTTGTACTTCCTCTATTCCCTCTACTACATTCACATTTTCTTTTTGTTTATTAACCTTTCCTGATGATTTTTGGTTATTATCACTATCATATAGTCAGTCCACATCTCCTTTATCTTCTGTCATTGCTTTCTTATTTTGTTTATAGTCCCTAGCTAGATGCCCTTTTACCTGACTGTAATACAAATACTTCAGCTCCGTCTTCAGCAGTGAAGACTTGTGGCTTTTTTTCTTTTTACTATTAAGGTGTCTTTCAGTACGTCTAGCATACTCAAGTAAGGCTTGCAGCCTGCTTGTTCAGTGATTTATCATATGCCTTGTAATAAAACTACTAACAGAGGCAATGCAACCTTTTAAAAATGTATTTTTTAATTGTTGTTTTAAGCATTTTAATGATCTAGCATAATATCCATCTACTGTCTCATTTTCCTGTTGTATGCATTAATTAATGCAAGTCCAGTCTGCTCTAAGTTTTCAATTTTCAGAGATTCTGTCTGTCAGACCTTTTACTCTGTTGTCTAAAATGTTTCAGAATTTAAGCTTTTGTTTTTTACAATTTGCTTCCTCAATCCACCTATGTGCTTGAGGTATGCCTAGTTGGTGCTGTTTTTCTTTTGCCTGACGCCCTGCATCAGATTAAAGCTTGTTTAAGGAGTTTAACTAGTGAAAGTTTATCTAGTTTACTATCAAATTTATAGTTGTTAACACATTTTGCAAAATATCTCACATTATCTGCTTACTGTAATTGCATATGCTTCACATTATCCGTTAGGCGGATCTCGTGATCTCTTAGTGCACTGATTTTCCATGTCTTAAAAAGACTGTTACGTAACCCTTCTCTTGTACCACGTGGTATCTTATTTCCCCATATCCACAGTAGTGTCTAGAATGACTGTTTACTTTGCTTTGTTATTCCCTGATCTATGACTCAAGATACAATACTTCGACTCTCTCTCTCCCTGCTATCACAAACCTTAGCAATAGCACAGTGTAACCTGGTCCCTGATCTAAAACAAAGACAAAGAGGGAAATTCTTCTTACCTGAGCCTCCTGCCTTGACTGTTTTTTTCCTTGGGGCCCAGTCTTCCGCTTTTCAGCCACAGATCAGAAAGTGGACAGCCTCTTTACACACAACAATTCAGTCGGAGGTCTTTTCACTTTAAGAAGAACCATTCTTTTCGGCAGCTTCTCCCTCAGATTTATTAGCACTCATGCACTCTGTGACCTGCAGCTTACCAAGGGAATTCCGGCACGATTAGGACCAAAATGTTAAATAAATTTGTTAGAATCAGACTGTAAAAATCATTCAAGAACAATGTCAATCAATAACAAACAATAATGCAGGAGGACTCAAGTATCTAATGTACATTAGGAGGCAAAAAACCATACACAAAGTTGTACAGAATTTTGACTGCTTTATTTGTGCAGTGTTTGCCATTTTATATCATTTACAATCAGCTTTTGCCCACCTCACTGACGTGGTCAGTGACAGGGTCTTTACATCATAGTAACTTATGAAAAAGTGCTGAGATAGTGCTTTTCAAAAATCTTTTTCCCATGAGAATATTACAGCCTTGCAAAGCACCTGGTCAGTCACAATGTCCTTCCGAGGATGTAGCCAATTCAAGGCTCTTAGATTAGTTCGAATACAATGGATGTATGTCTTCTTTAATGCCTCTCTTTGTCTTTCTTGTTTACCAGCTGGGCACTATCTCTGATAGTGCGCACAAGGCTATTCTTCTGGTGGAAGCAGGAAGAAGATATGCATGCAGGCAGATTTATTATTTTCTAACTTTGCAAAATAATCTTTACTTGAAAGACATGAGCCAGGCTGCGCTTGAACGCTGCCAAGGCCAAATTTCTGATTACACTGCAGCTTGTGCTTCAAGCAATAATATGCAAGTTTATTTCTACTATTATTCTAGTAAAACAGAATTAAATGCATTACATTTCATACTATATAGATTTGAGCACATTTATTCCTGTCTAAAGCACACATTTCTTTATATATCTGACCACACAACTTATATATGTCTGAATGTTTAAATGCACATTTTCCTAAGCAGCATACATTGTAAATATATATTTTTCTAGGCAGCATGTATGTAAATATATTTTCTAGGCAGCACATATGTGAATATATGTATTTTTCTAACAATCCTATCCACATCAGCTTGTAAAGCTAGGTTTCTAAGCAGTCAGTACAGCATTACAACACTGTATACCAGGCAATCATTTACCACACCCTGCTGCAATGTGCAAGGAAGGGAAGATACCATGGAAACGAGCATTGACACTAGTTGTACCCCTAATAAACTAAAAATCAAAAAGGAAGCAGAGATGTTAAATAAAAGTAGCTTCCATAACATAAAAAGTTTTTTGCCTCCATTCAATGTCCTTGTAATTACGAAAAATAAACAAAAATATGCATAAATAAGCCTGAGATTTATAAATATTCTCTCCTCCAGGGTTAATTGTGTAACACGAGTTGGTCAAGCAAAACAAAAAGAAGACTCTCTGAATCAAAGAGAAGATAAGGACACAGCTAAATACTGTGTCTCTGAAGTGAGCAATGGGCTGTCAGACCTGTCTATGCTAATGTTTTCCCCTCTAGTCCAACTCTCATGCCTGCATGCAGACACACACACACACACACACACACACACACACACACACACACACACACACACACACACACACACACACACACACCACATCCATGAAGTCTCTGCCATGTCACTTCAGGCATGGACATATGCACATACAGACATACATGCATAGGCACAAACCATGTAAACTTGATATAAACCACTGCCATTCAACAGGGGTGAATGGGTGAATGTCATCTTTTCCAGAGTTATGTTTTTTCTTCCTCATAAAAACAAAAAAATTAATTCAGTCTGTACCACCTTACTAATGTGTGCTGACTCTAATTCTGCCTCTGCCCCTAACTCTACCTCTAGCTATTACCTTAGAAAACAACCCTTTCCCCAGCAGTACCACTATACAAGAAAGGTAAAGGCAGACAAAACATACACCACCAGACATACAAAACACTACAGCTATCATCTTACCTAGCACTTGCTCTAACCCTAACCCAAAATCACTTACACACACACACACACACACACACACACACACACACACACACACACACACACACACACACACACACACACACACTATTCAATCTGTCCCCTTACATAGCCCTTATTCTAACCCTAACTGGCAAAACTGCACTTACTCAAGTGTAGCTCACACAACACAAGAACCCTCAATGATCCAATGTTCAACAACCCTTGATGTCAACAAACACAATAATTGATTTAAAGTGACAACAGTATACCTACTTGACAAAACATGCATTAGACAACGTATTCTACAATCGAGA
Organism: Protopterus annectens; assembly: GCF_019279795.1. NCBI lineage: Eukaryota > Metazoa > Chordata > Ceratodontiformes > Protopteridae > Protopterus > Protopterus annectens. Next base: position 233,641,138 of record NC_056751.1, on the reverse strand, counting down.
ACAAAATGAATGGTCAAAACTGTTGTCAGACAGCAAAATATCACCACATTTGGTCAAAGGCACAAAATACCAAATGGGCAGTAAAAATAAGCCCCCTACAATCCCCATGAATATATGAGCTAATAATGAATAATCACAAATGTGTTTGCCCAAAACATCAAACAAACAAACCAGCCAAATTATAAAAATAAGTAATCTCAAATGTAAATCAGCTGATTACATTTGCAATTACTTAAAGCAAAACAAACAAAAAAACTCTGACTTTCACATGATGGGCTTCACCCCCCACACCCAGCAACATTGGTGCTCTGCCACCATACCCCTGGAAATTAAATATACTAAGTCCAGGGTCACACAGTCTTGAAGAAAGTGGAAAAAACCTTGATATAATTTAGTTTGACTGTTAAATAATTTGACCAAGTGGACCACCAATGAAAAACACCAGCATTTCAGCATAGGTCTATTGAAAATTGTCAACAGACCCAAACTTCAACACTCTTAATATCAACCATAAAATGTCAAAAATGCAAATGCCAACAGAGCAGTACACATTCAGTGAGCACTAACCTTGGACTATGCAAAATTAAAATTAATAAAACAATAGTAAACCACACACACACAAAAAAAAAAAAATATATATATATATATATATATATATATATATATATATATATATATATATATATATATATATATGTATATATAGTAGAAACCTCCAAGCCCCAAAAATATGCAAAAACCACAAAACCAACGAACTGAGCAGGTGGGCGTATGAAGGCAAATGCGTACTGCAAACAGACCAAATATAAAGTTACTTATAGTCCTGTAGACCAACCTCCGTGCTCCAGAAGCTTACGAGCTTTTTTTCAACCCCCGTACTTCCAAAGATTCTAAATGGTGCTTGCAATGGTTGCCAAAAACCAACCTCCGTGCTAGGAATGCTTATGAACTGTTTCCAACTTCCGTACTGCAAGAACTGCTAGAAGGCTGTTTAAAACAATTCCAAAACATAGACAAAAACCATTCGGTTCAAGAACGTTTAATAGTGAGCGCTTTCACGGCTGAGAGAAGCCGCTTCATCAGACAAACAACAATGCGCTGTTGAAGCGCCAAATTTAAAACAATTCAAACAACACATAGCTCCTATCAATTTCCGGGTATACTGCCTGGAGATACTTAAAGTGACAGTGCAAAATGACTGCAGGTCGAACGCTTACTTATAACATTAAAAGCATAGTTGACTCTATGTATAAAAAACTCAGTTAAAAACAAAATCTATGCCATGAGGCATTATGCATGCTGCCCGTTAAGTCTATAACATGACATCACTGTATGCCTATGGATTTACGTGCTCAAATGGAAATCGAACAACCATGACATCGCAAAAACCAATGTAACAAAAATGATGTGGACAATTGCAGTATCATAGCGTATATACATATAAATCTAAAAGGGAATCACAAAAACCAGCTTAACAAGCAACAATAATGTTAAGAATTACTGTACCATACCCTTATATGTATGAATACAAATAAAGCTAAAATATACGCTATCTGGAGTACATACAACTAAATACAACTGCGTATCCATAAACTTGATGAATACACATTGATATTGTTATGGTTCATGTCTACAAAAATTTTTACTAACAATATATTTACACATATCTGATATTCACAACTTATATATGTAAATGTATACCTTTAAAAACAAAAATGTGAACATTGTTTAACTAATGTGCACTGCCACAAAATAGAATATTGGAATAACATATGCGGCACAAAAACATCATTCACTAATTGTACTTGATAAAATAATTGGATGGTTACGTGTGGGTATGAAAAACATGTGTGTGTATTCATACATATAAGGGTATGGCACAGTAATTCTTAACATTATTGTTGCTTGTTAAGCTGGTTTTTGTGATTCCCTTTTAGATTTATATGTATACACGTTATGATACTGCAATTGTCCACATCATTTTTGTTACATTGGTTTTTGCGATGTCATGGTTGTTCAATTTCCATTTGAGCACGTAAATCCATAGGCATACAGTGATGTCATGTTATAGACTTAACGGGCAGTATGCATAATGCCTCATGGCATAGATTTTGTTTTTAACTGAGTTTTTTATACATAGAGTCAACTATGCTTTTAATGTTATAAGTAAGCGTTCGACCTGCAGTTATTTTGCACTGTCACTTTAAGTATCTCCAGGCAGTATACCCGGAAATTGATAGGAGCTATGTGTTGTTTGAATTGTTTTAAATTTGGCGCTTCAACAGCGCATTGTTGTTTGTCTGATGAAGCGGCTTCTCTCAGCCGTGAAAGCGCTCACTATTAAACGTCCTTGAACCGAATGGTTTTTGTCTATGTTTTGGAATTGTTTTAAACAGCCTTCTAGCAGTTCTTGCAGTACGGAAGTTGGAAACAGCTCATAAGCATTCCTAGCACGGAGGTTGGTTTTTGGCAACCATTGCAAGCACCATTTAGAATCTTTGGAAGTACGGGGGTTGAAAAAAAGCTCGTAAGCTTCTGGAGCACGGAGGTTGGTCTACAGGACTATAAGTAACTTTATATTTGGTCTGTTTGCAGTACGCATTTGCCTTCATACGCCCACCTGCTCAGTTCGTTGGGTTTGTGGTTTTTGCATATATATATATATATATATATATATATATATATATATATATATATATATATATATATGTATATATATATATATATATATATATATATATATATATGTACACCACACGCACACCTAAACACACACACATACACTCATGAACAAACATTCATACATATATAGTTACACAGAAGTATTTATTTATGCATCTGAATTTGTAGGTGACAAGTAACATACAGCAATCAGACAGGTGAAATTTTTGATTACAGTCAGGATTTCCCACAGGGCTCTGTCATAGGCCCATACCTGTTTAAATTGTATCTTTCAGATCTATGTTTTTCGTCTGAGGTATTCTACAGTCTGTATGCAGATGACTTGAAACTGAGTATACTGATTACATGTGTTACAGATAGGTCATATCTGCAAAAGAACTTGGCCTAATTGACCATTTGGGCACATATGATGATAAATACATCAAAAACTAAACATATGAATTTAGAAGACATAAAATGAAAGGTGATTATTTAATATAGCAAACAGTGATTGACACTGTAGATTCACTTAAGGACTTGGGTATATGGATAGATCCAGCTTTGAGTTTTTCTAATCTTATCAACCAATTGGTTAATAATAGTTATAGAAGTATAGGTTGTATAAAAAGATTTATAAAGTCTAGGAAATCAGAAGTCATTGTTTGTTAGTTACATTAGACCCAAACTTGAGTATTGAATAACTCTATGGAAACCTTATGAGAAAACAAATATGAGTAAACTGGAAAGAGTACAGCTGACAGAACCCACACTGTGAAAGTAGCAGACTTCAAATCTGACTTCAGATCAGTGAAAAGTGGAGTACCACAGGGTTCAGTCCGGGGTCCTCTCCTGTTTGGTATCTACTTATCTGAAGTACAGGCTAACACAGAAGATCTTTGGCTAATGAAGTTCACAGATGACTGCAAACTAGGAGCCATAATTGAAACCCCTAACAATGTGGACATCCTACAAAAGGACCTCACTGAGACAGATGCCTGGTGTCAAAGCCATGGCCTCAAGCTCAGTGCCAAAAAGTGCATTGTCATCCCTTTTAGTAAAAACGCTGTACCCATGAGCTACCACATAGGCAGTAGTCTACTTAACACTGAAAGTGTGGTAAGAGACCTTGGGACACAGGTGGACAGTAGTCTCTTCTTTGATAATCACATCACCACAATAGTCAGGAAATCCTTCTACATGGCACACCTTATCACAAAAGGTTTCCCATCCAGGAAAAAAGAGGTCATTGTTCCCCTCTATTCATCACTCATTAGACCCATTATAGAGTACAACGCCCCTTTTGGTATGTACCTCACAAGACATCTACAACAACTGGAAAGGCTGCAGATATACCTCATAAAGAGAATTACTGGCCTCAAACAGATGCACTATGCAGACCGCCTCAAAAAACTCCAGCTTTACTCCGTCGCATATCGCCTACTCAGAGGTGATCTATGCCTAATATACAAAGCTATGTCAAACACAGAGCTGCTGGACATGCTACACTTAAAGAAATCCCAATCCCTCTGAGCTACACGCTCTAGGGACCTAAACCTTGTCACCACAATAAACAAAACGTGCTGGAGGGGTAGATTCCTGTCACAGAGACTTCCCATACTCTGGAACAAACTACCTATCTATATCAAACAAAGGTCCTCATTAGCACTCTTCAAGAAAAATCTTGATGATTGGATGGGAAATAGGAAATTCACCCCAGGGATCACTTGTGTGGCTCTGCTTGACAGGGGCACAGGTAAATAATTTTCTTGGGTGGCGAAAGCCAGGGTACCATTTTGGATAGGCTTATATAGGCCCTAGGGCTAATAGCCTAGTACGTACCTATGAACCTGAAATATACCAAGGGCATCCATGGATATGAAAATTTAAGTTATTATGAAAGACCAACATATCTGAACTTGTACATTGTCTTACATAGATATTTAAGAGGAGACCATATAAGTATATAGAGCATTTATAGATAATGTTTGGGGTTATCAAAAGTAGTAGAGAGTTATCAGACAACCTATGTAGAAGATTCTATAGAAATGAGAAGTGTGCTAATTGGTTTTCTGAGTGAGCAGCTGATGTATGGAATAGACTCCCAAGTTACATTAAAGCAAGCACTAGTTTTGACATTTTAAGAACATCCTGGAAACTTACTTTGGGAGCAACCGTTTTGGTATATTAGTAGGCTAGAAGGACATTAATGTCCATACTTGAAATATTTGTATGTATGTATGCTTGCATTAACACATCTGAGATTTAGCCATCTGTGCTAACTGCCAGATATCTAGTTTGCTGCTAGAATAACAAGCATTACATTAGGTAGCATTTTCTGAAGGATGCTGTGAAGATTGGGTGAAGATAGATGAAGGCTGCCAGCCTAGCCAGATAGAAGTTCGAAGATAATTCTGTCATCTGTAAATATTAATGTAAACCACAGGCTTGTTGTCTTAAATGGTAAAAATAGTGTTACATGTGGAACTGGAGAAAATGTAACAACAGTGCACTCTACTGACCAAGTAAAGCATGTTGTGACCCTTTGATGTTAAAACACGGCTCCGGCTGGTCTAGATGAAAGAATTCTTTCTATTGTTTTAAGGCCAGATTTAATGGTCAGAATTTGCATGCATGAATGTCCTTAATGGCTTTGCTTCCTGATCTGGTGTGACCTTACTAAAGAATGTAGCCTGTTAGCCTGGGAAACCCAGAGAAGTGTGAAGAATGATGTAATGTGAACCAGGAATGTGATTTTAAAAACAGAGAGAATCAGAGAACATTAAGCATTTTTATCTTGACCATCCAACTCAACAGCACTGTCTTGCTCTATATGTAAGTTTATCTTAGACTTGTGTTTTCTCTTAGAAATAACTAGAAACTAGAAATATTAGCCTGTTTTTCTGTGATGTCAGAACTGTACTATTGAATTATTTTAAGTATTTCTCTGTGATCTCTGAACTCTTGACTAGCACTGTGTAGTAAAAAGTATTGTATGGAGAACCTATGCTAACCTTCCACAAGAGTGTCTGTGTGGTTATATAAACTCTTCTCAAAGTGTGTGTGTGTGTGTGTGTGTGTGTGTGTGTGTGTGTGTGTGTGTGTGTGTGTGTGTGTGTGTGTGTGTGTCAGCTACTTGGACAGGGACATGAAGCACTGGTTGGACAGAGAGGGTGCTGGAGGTTTTAGCTTGCCCACTAGGCTGAGACCTGGACCCTATAGCTGTGCCAGTGGGGAGTCTTTTTGGGGACCTGGAGAGCAAGGGAGCAACAGTCCCGGACTGACTGTGATCTCTGTGTGCTCTTAAGGGAAATTGCACTTTACTGTGTGTATTTGTTATCCTTTCCTCCTATATGAGATGCCCCTCACTGGTGTTAGTGGCGAGGATTGAGGCTCCTTGATTGCTGGTTCTGGGCATGGGCATCACATATTAATTGGTGGCAGTGGTGGGATATTCACACCACATATTAATTGGTTGGCAAATAATAATTGGCTTGTAGTGGTGTGGGTAGAGTGAATTCCTGTAGCTTGTGTACAGTGAGCTCTGAAGGTGTTTTATACTCTAAATCAGCCACGCAGTGAATATGCAGATTTCAGATCACAATTATTTTATTTCTTTTGTTAGCTTAGTTAGGGTGAGCTGGCAGCATGTCAGCAGAGGAGTATGGAAAGCTGACAAGGAGCCAGCTGGCAGAGATGTACCAAGCTAGGGGACTGGTGCATGGAAATCTGACTAATGCAGATCTGATTGCAGCCTTGGTTACAGCTGCATCAGAAAACAGCAATCAGGAGAACAATCAGACTGGCAGTGGAGATATAATACAGTCGGAGAATGAACAGCTCAATCTTTCTACAGGGGATTTAAAAATCCATCTGTAGCTAAAGAGACTTGAGTTGGAGGCCAGGCATTTGGAGATAGAAGCACCTGAGAGACGGAGGAGTCTACAGGCTGAGGTGAATGATAAACTGCTACACTTGGAAGCCGATGAAAAGGAGCGGCAGTGGAAGCAAGAGAGGGAAATGCTGACTCTTTGCCAGAGTCATGGAGGTAATGGGGAAGGGAGTAACTGGACCCCAGAAGCACGATGAAAGTGTGTGTGAATATGTTGCTAAACTGAGCACTTATTTCCATAGGTGGGTGAGTGGATGTCAGGTTACCACTTTTGAAGGGCTGGCAGACCTTTTGGTGAGGGAACAAGCCCTTAACACTTTGGATGAGGACATGAGGATCTGGTTAGCTGATAGACAATGTGCTACTTCAGATGAGTTGGGGAAGAAGGGAGACCTATACCTGGCAAGCAGGGCAGCCCTGCACAGGAAAGGGACTCCCAGTACTGCTCATGGGTCTAAAGGAACCCATGGTGTGCAGCACAGACTGCCCCAACAGAATCTGCCAGTAGCAGGGGAAGCCACTAGTCCAGGTACTCATCCAGGAGCTAGGGTTAAATGTTTTGAATGCAACCAGTGGGGCCATGTGGCATACAGGTATCCATGGAGGCAAGATGGGGGAAAAACGTGAGGAAGCCAGTAAGTGGGGAAAGACAAAATGCCAATAGTAGGTTGTCTTGAGACAACAAGGTTACCAAACTACCATCTTGCAGATGTCCTGATAGGGAAGGATTTGGATGAGGCAGTACCATGTGTTTATGCAGTTACACGCAGTCAGGCTAGCAGACAAGCATGTGGGTCTAGTAGCCTGGAGGAGACCCAGACAGACTGCATACTTGCAGCCAGGACTGGTGAGGTGGTTACTTCAGGGAGGGAGCTACCTGGTAGCAGTGAGACTGAAGGCGAGCCACAGCTGCTTGTGGGTACTGATGTTCCATGGGAGAGAGTGACTGCAAAGGTAGGGGTGAGTAGTAGTACCCAGCCTGACAGTGACGCACCACTGTCAGAGGATGCCAGAATTCCTGTGGAAGGGGAGCTGGGTAGGGTTACAAGGAGAGAGTTGAGACAGGCTCAGCTCTCAGACCCTACATTGCAAGGCATCAGGCAGGTAGCTAGGGAGGCACCTGATTGTCAAGGAAAGGGGGAATCTGTATACTGGGAAAAAAGGTTACTGTACAGAGAGTGGACCCCTGAGGCATGGCTAGAAGGGGAGAGAGTACAGCAGTTGGTAGTGCCTAGAGCCTACCATCTGGCGCTTCTAGCCATAGCCCATGATATTCCCTTTGCAGGTCATATGGGCATAAAACATACAAAGAGGTGTATTATGCAGAACTTCTATTGGCCTGGAATTTCCAGAGATGTAACAGGGTACTGCAGGACATGTGAGCAGTATCAAAAGGTAGTTAAGGCAGGAGACAAGGTGAGAGTGCCTTTGATGCCTTTGCATGTGATTGAGGAGCCATTTCATAGGGTAGCTATGGATATTGTGGGTCCTCTGAGTACTCCAAGTTCCACAGGGAAAAATGATATCCTAGTGGTAGTGGATTATGCTACACAATACCCTGAGGCAGTGGCTTTGTCCGCCATTGAGGCAGAGAAGATGGCAAATGCTTTGTTAAAGATTTTCAGCAGGGTAGGTTTCCCAAAAGAAATACTGACTGACTGAGGTGCCAATTTCATGTCAGACCCACTAGCTTTTCTGTGGAAGTCCTGTGGGGTGAAGCACATGAAGACCACCCCTACCATCCCCAGACTAATGGTCTTGTTGAGGGGTTAAACTCTACAATCAAGTCCATGCTACAGGCATTTGCAAATCAGTTTAAGAGGGAGTGGGACAAATATTTACCCCATCTGTTGTTTATTTACAGAGAGGTTCCCCAGGAATCCACAGGTTTTTCACCCTTTGAGTTGCTGTATGGGCATAGGGTGAGGGGACCTCTAGATTTATTTTGAGATGAGTGGGAAGGTGAGTGCAAGTCTCACAAGGAGTCTGTTGTGGCATACGTCCTGAACCTCAGGACAAGGCTCAGAGAACTCATGCGCTTCACCCAGGAGAACCTGGCAGAATCCAAACAACAGAAAAAGGTGTGGTATGACAGGAATGCTCGAGCTAGAGAGTATGCTGTGGGGCAGCAGGTAATGGTTCTCATTCCTGTCAGACACGACAAGCTGCAAGCAGCATGGGAGGGACCCTACAAGGTGGTAAGACAGGTAAGTTATGTTAACTACATGGTGGAACTGCTAGGCAGAAGGCAGGGGCACAAATTGTACCATGTTAACATGATGAAACCTTACCATGATAGTGAGACCCTTGTGCTGAGCATTTGCAGTGGATTGTAGGAGGAGTCTGAGGGAGATCTGGGGACTGATCTCATCAGTGAGGCTTGGGCTGACACCTCAGTGGAAGGGGTAGCAATGTCCCAGCAGCTATCTCCTACCCAGGTTCAAGAAATCTGAGCAGTGTTGCAGGAATTTGGGGACATGTTCACTGGGAAACCAGGGTGGACCCACCTGGGGCAGCACCTGATGGATACAGGACCCCAAAGGTCTATTAGGCAGGCCCTGTATAGAGTGCCTGAGAGAGTCAAACAGACTGTGAGGGAGGAGGTACAGGAGATGTTGGAACTAGGGGTGATTCAAGAGTCCAATAGTCCCTGGGCCACCCCAATGGTGCTGGTGCCAAAGAAGGATGGCAGCACCAGGTTCTGTGTAGATTACAGGAAATTAAATAGTCACACAGAGTCACATGCTTACCCCATGCCTAGTACAGATGAGGTCCTAGAGCAGCTGGGTGGGGCTTAGTATCTTACAACCATTAATCTTACCAAAGGTTACTGGCAGGTGCCCTTGACTACCAGTGCTAGAGAGAAGTCAGCCTTTGTGACTCCTTTTGGCTTGTATTAGTTCAAAAAGATGCCCTTTTGGATGAAGAATGTCCCAGCAACTTTCCAGAGGCTGGTAGATCATATCCTAGCAGGAGCAGGAAGATATGCCCGTGTTTATTTTTATTTTATTATTTATTTTACATTTGTTATTTATTTATAAATAGATGATATCACCATCTACAGCCATTCCTGGCAAGAGCACCTTCAGCATGTCAGGGAGGTGATGGGCAGACTACAGAGGGCAGGGTTGACCATTAAGCCGAGCAAATGTCAGCTGGGTATGGCAGAGGTCTCCTACCTAGGACATAGAGTGGGGTGTAGTAAGATAAGGCCAGAACCTGCCAAAGTTGAAGCCATTCAGGCATGGCCTGCACCTGCTACTAAAAAGCAGGTGAGGGCATTTTTAGGGACTGCAAGGTACTACAGAAAGTCCTTCCCCAGTTATAGTACCATAACTGCTCCCCTCACAGACCTGACAAGGAAGAACAGGCCAGATAAGGTAGTGTGGAACCCAGCATGTGAGCAGGCATTCCAGAGGCTTAACTCATTCACTCTGGAACAAGTCAGAAAAAGCTGCCTGCTTAATTCCACCATAGGAACAACAGTGCAGTCTGAGCTCATTTTCAGAAAATCCATTTGTAATACCATACAGAAAACAAATGTTCATAACTCTTTAACTATAAGAGCTAGACTAAAAATGTAAATGTGAAAGTTGTTCAGCAGACACCGACCTTTCCAACAGTGTAAATGTTGATAGTGCATATCAAAGTCATTATTAAATATTTGGCAAGGAATATTGATATTGTGCATATTGTTTACCTTTCTGGAAAAGCAAAGCACAATATCTTGGTCAATATACCATGTAGACCCATACAATTTGTATTTAAGTTGTTAGTATGAATGTCAGCTTTAAACTGATACCTCAACTATTACTGTTTGATGCTCCATTATGGAGATATTCACATAAATATGATTAATATAATATTTATCATAACTGATAAATAAACAAAGCATAATATCACCTGTAACAGACAGAGCCTACATATCAGCATAGAAGTTGTGCGTCTGAATGTCAACTTCAAAATGATGCATCATTTGTGTGATCACCATGCTCCGTTGCAAAGATATGGGCATAATAATGAGAAGTATTGGAAATGTATAATTTTCATAATCGTACAAGATTAAACAAACTGTGATATCTGTACATATGTACAGTGCACAGACACAGTTCTTTTATCATGTTGTAAGAAGTAACACTGTCTTCAAAACGAGGTATTACTTGGCACACTGACATGCTCCCTTGCAAAGTTATTTACCAAAATGTTAAAAAAATCATAATTTCCATAACCTATGTCCAAAGCAAAGTTTGATATCTGTATATGTGTACAACATACAGGCACCATTCTTTTACCATGTTAGAACTATCAATACTGTCTGCAAAATGAGGTATTACTTGGCACATTCAGATGCTCCCTTGCAAAGTTATTTACCAAAACATGAAAAAAAGCATAATTTCCATAACCTAAGTCTGAAACAAACTTTGATATCTGCACATGTGTATAACATACAGGCACAATTCTTTTACCGTGTTGGAACCAGCAATATTGTCTTCGAAATGAGGTATTACTTGGCACACTGACATGTTCCCTTGTAAAGTTATTTACCAAAATATGAAAAAGTCATAAATTCCATAACCTGAGTCCTAACAAAACTGATATATCTACATGTGTACAGCATTCAGAAGTAGTTGTTTTACCATGTAGACACATATGATTGTAAATATACACATTCTTGGTGTAGCCAGCATACTGCTGAATGGGTACATGTAAAGAGAAAAAGCAAGGTAAGGACCGCCACTCCACTAATGAACCCAGGACAGGCATGGGACTTTAGTGGCAGGCAAGGCCATCTGATCTGTCTGACAGCTCTGCTGGCTACCCACTCAGACAGCTGATACCACTGCAGTCTCACAACCTCATTCAGTGTCAGCAGTCTGCTTTACCTATGCCTTTTCTCTTTATATGTGTCCATTCAGCAATGGACCCAAGGGATCAAGTTCTGTATTACTAATCCCTTCCTGTCATCTAAACTCTACACATGCCTGATAAAAGCAGAATAAAAAAAGTATTGCAGGATGGTCACTGACATATTAGATTGTACGTGCTAGCACTCTCCTGAAACAGTTGTTCTTTCTCAGCATCTTCACCAACTCCTTACCACAGTTATTTGCCAGACTCAGAAAAATATATTTTCCACAACACATTTCATAATACCGTTTTACTTACCATACTGGTCCCTACTTGGTCATGGGTGTCTTCCATTCTTCTCACAAGCTGCATATTACCAATTCTGCATAGCTCTCTTCACGCCATTGTGGAGGTCAGTCAAGGACAATGCAATGCCCTCCTCAGTTAGATGAAGGCCATCCCTTCTGAACAGGTGAACATCTTCTGTGGTGATAACGTCATGACAGATTGTAGATCCACCGATCCTGTGCATCAAGCCATGCATGAACCAGTTCTGTAAATGTCTGGCTTTGTGTGCTGCCCATTGACTGTTTGCTGTTTTCCATATCTGTCGAGGATTTATGTCAGACCATACAAAATGACAACATGGCCACCACGACTGCAGGTGTTCAAAAATTGTTGTGATTTGAAACCGGAGCTTTCCGAGTGGTTGACTGATGGCATCATTCCCTCCAATGTGCACACAAGAATGTCGGACTCAGGGTAGATGGAACACTTTTCTTCCAACAACTGCAGTACTCCGCTCCAAAGCATACCTCTTCTTACAATCCAGTATACCTTCACACTGGATGTGGGGAAGCTCAAGTTGTACCAGTTTTCAGTTTCAGAGGCATGGCTGGCAACCCAGTGAATGTAGGAATGGCCACATACCCATACTCTCACTTGTTGTTCTACTGGTTGTGAAGCCATCTCAGTGCCAGAAGATGGACAAACCTGCACAGGAAAGAAAATGCAAACAGATTACTACTGATGTTTGAGAGATGTATTGGAAGACTACGTGTGTGTGTGTGTGTGTGTGTGTGTGTGTGTGTGTGTGTGTGTGTGTGTGTGTGTATATATATATATATATATATATATATATATATATATATATATATATATATATCATATGCATTACAGGTCTCTGGGACAGTAATGTGCTACTACTTAGCATGCTGACATGTTCCCTGACAAAATTGTTCACCAAATATGAAGCAATACCATAATTCTCATAACTGAAGTCCTAATGAGAATGCTTGCAAGCAGAATGAGAAGAACTGAAGCTTAAATTGAAACAGTTGGCAAAAACTATTTACCAGACACTCCATTCTCAATGAAAGGAAAAATGCATAACATACAAAAAGTAGTAATAATAATAATAATAATAATCAAAATACACAACAATAATAACATATGAGGATCTGCACTATAAAGGTGCTTCATTATTTTGTACATTTGTGATATTCTGAAATGCCCCAAAAAGCTGAGGTATGATGGGATTGGATAGTAAATCTAGAGCCTAACATTGCAAATTGTGTGTTATTTCATCTCAGCTGTAACAAGTCTAAAATCTACTCACAATTTCTGTAAAAAATATTTCACTGTAAATTGTACAACAGTACTTATCTACCCAGATGGACTGGAAAAATACATGAAAGATTGTGAATTATGCATAAGTAGTAGTTACTACTTCTATGTGAGTGTGTTGCTATGTGTGAGAATGTAGGAAGTTGCATAACTCTCAACTGTCCAGATTTAGCTTTATAGTTGTGATCTGTTTCTCATAAAACGTGTGGTTTTGTGGCAAATCACAGAGGACGTAAGTTAATAAATAATACCATATCTATTCATACTCTTCATAAAATACATTATAGCACAAATCCTGCTATTTGAGTAACTAAAGAACAATATCTATGTCCAAGTTTTGCCTCATATATTTGTTACATTTCTTGAAATTGTAAAAATGAAAGAAATAAACTGGTGTGGGGATGGCTTGCAATGACTCCAAGTGCAGAAAAACCCAAAGTTGGCTTGTGCATTCATCAATGTGATAACGACTTCTGCTTATGTGAATAACAGTGACAGCTGCCTAAAATTTGGCCTGAAAAGTGATAATGACTCAGTGAAATATTGTAACTGCACTTATTGGTAATGTGCTAATGACCTCCATTTCAATACTGCATAACTAAGCATGCTCAGACACAGGTGATAATTGCTCCACAGAACCTGTTGAATAGGCATTCATTATATTACCTTGCGCAGCTGTTATGTAACACAAACTCATTATCATCAGTAAGGAGAAGACCTGAGTATTTCAGTAAAGTAGTATAACAATTAGATATTACTGAGCCCTTCCTCTCACCTAAATTCTACACAGCTGACAAAACCAAGAAAAATGTCCAAAATATATGGTACCCCCAAGCTGGTATTAGTCAGCAAGTAATAACCTTTATCTCACTCAGGCAACTACTGAGTATAATCAGAAATGCAATAAGACAAGCAAAAATGTCAAACTTAGCTGGCTGATCTGTCTAATAAGCTAACCTGTTTATCCTTTCATCATCTCCTAACTTCATCACCAAACTTCTCCAAATCCATATAGCACTACTTAGCCCTCACCAATTTCTACATCATAGGTTCACAGTTGTTCTATCTCCTTCTGTGGTGGGCCTATACAAACTTGGCACTTTGAGGCCATGTTGAGCGTACTTGTAATTTGCAATTTGAGGCAATGTAGCACCTGCTCGATGTTTATAGACACCTTATCATTCTTAGCTAACACAGACATCATTTAGGAAAGATGCAAATATTAATTCAAATTCGGTCTAGCAAGATATATACATATATATATATATATATATATATATATATATACACACACACACACACACACACACACACACACACACACACACACACACACACACACATATAGGCGTGTGTATCTCTCTCTCTCTCTCTCTCTATATATATATATATATATATATATATATGTATGTGTGTGTAAGTACATTATGTATCATGCAAATATTAATTCAAATTCGATCTAGCAATATATATATATATATATATATATATATATATATATATATATATATATATACACACACACACACACACACACACACACACACCCACACACACACACACACACACACACACACACACACACACACACACACACATATATATATATATATTTATATATATATATATATTTATATAGGCGTGTGTATCTCTCTCTCTCTATATATATATACATATATATATATATATATATATATATATACATACACATATATATATATGTGTGTGTGTGTGTGTGTAAGTACATTATGTACATACATATATATCCATATACACACATATATGCACAGAGAAAACTGTTAAATAGCATAGTGTCTGAATCATGAAATAATGCTAGATGCTGCATTTGATCAAGGCTCAGTCTTGGTCTAGTAACTTTAGGTAGAAACCTAGGAATGATGAAGTATCTTCCATGTTTGCCATTTTTAACACATTTCAGATTTAATGAACAGTAACTTAAATGAACTTGCAGTGATCTATTACAGATACTTGTAGGAATGATTTTCTATCACCTCTGATACATGTTTTACGTCTGCTGGGAGGATTCTATATTTGGCATAATGCAGGCACACAGCTTCAGTATTAAAAATGTTCACATATTTCCTGATTTCTTTCTTTATTCATTTGTAACTACATTCCTTATTCACACAAAAATGTAAAGTGAGATTAGAGAGAGCAGAACTATTTGTGTATCTGGCACATTCGCTATGGTCATAAATGAGGTACATCCCTTATTTCATTAGATTTCCATCTGATAGCTGCATGCTGCTCCATTCTTTGTAAGTTGTGTCTTTCGGCTTACCCGGTTAGGAGTCGCCACAGTGGAACTCCGGTCCGCTAATGATTGGCAGTAGATTTTTACATGCCGAGTTGCCGGCTCTGACGCACAACCTTCAATGAAGGTACGCCCATTCACGCATGTCTCCACACAGAAGACGCTCTGCAAAAAGCAGTTTCAATTACACCTGCAAAAGATAAGACTGGAAAGGATGCAGCTTATTCACATGACTTCATTAAGCTAGCTGGGGAGAACAGCGGTAAACAAATAAAGATATGTAGCTGAGGATATATTACTACATAAAGGAGTGATGAATTCAATGAAAAGGCAAGACAGCTTTGTATGCTTTGCAAGCATGCCCAGGGTCAGAGCTTACAACTAAATGTAATATATAAAATGTAAATGTGAGCGGTGACATCTGGAGTGCCTTCTGTGTGGAGTCTGTAGCATAAGTGGGTGATTCTTTGAAAGATAGGCATCGGGCTGGCAACTCAGCACCATACAAAATCCACAGCCAATCATTAGCGGACCGGAGTTCCGCTGTGGCAATCCCTAACCAGGATAAGCTGAAAGACATTAACATGAGAGTTATTCACTTTCAGTCACATTCCTATTAATAGAATATACCGGGCAAAGCTGATAGACAATAGAATATATAAAAATGTACGAGGAAAGCTTGAAGTAATTCCGTCTATACCTGAACTGCAGTGCTTGTAATATGACTGTGACTGTGCTATGAGATGTGACACTGAAACTGAAACTTGTACTCCAGCTATTCATATCTACACTATGTTTTTTGTAAAACTACAGCCTGTGTATTATGATGTCTTTATGGTTGCATCATGCGCCCACGCATGTATTACTAGAACATTATTTTCTTTTTCTGCAAATAATTCCTTTCAAGAGTTATTCTATCCTAACCGATGTGTGCATAAAATAATTAGGTATAAAAATTCTGTATCTAATGAGTACATTGCGATCTATATTCAAATAATAATTGTTGTAATCTTACTAGTCAAGATATTAATATAGATTACTGGGGTAAATCAATGGCTGTTCTATAGATAATATAAATGGCGATCTGCACCTGTACTGAAAATGCCATTTTCCAAACACAGATATATTACTTGTTAAATAACTCATTCTATCATAGTTGCAAAGTGACATCTTTCATAGGATTCGTGGAAATCATAGCAAACAAAAGGATATTTGACCACAGAGCATGTGTGCCATGCCAAAAATCATCCTTAGCCTCTAACAGCCTTTTCCATTTAGGGCAGAGGATTAAAAGGTGTTTTCCGCGGTTTGATTCACTTTGCCTCTTTTGTGTAGCTAGTCTGGTCAGTGGTCTCAGGTACGGGAAGCTTCTGCACTCCTTATATGTTAAATTACATGACAATGTAAACAAGGACATCCTGGCATGGGAAAGGGGGAAAAACAGATAAAAAAAGTAAAAAAAAATTTAAGAGCTTACCGGAAGAAACAAAAAAACCCAGCTGAACGGTAGCTGCTAGTAGTGCGATCGGTGAAATCTTAGAGGGCTGATAATAAAATAGAGGATCCAGCAGCAGGTGTAATCTCCAAATCTTTGCAAAAAGAAAGGAAATACCTTGTGCTGGACACTCTTTTTATTTACAGAAAAAGAAAAGAAATGTAGTTTGGGAGTGGAGGTTTTATGCAAGTGGTGGCTTGGATTGCAAGAATCCGATTGGCTGCCACCTCTTGCTTTATGAAGAACTTTCAAACCTGATTTTCTACAAAAACTTAAATGTTACCTTAATGTAAAAACATGTTGAATCGTAACTACAGAAGGTAAATTACACATTTAGTTATGATTTTAGGGTTTTTTTTACATTAAGGTGAAGTAGAAATCTGCATGAATGTTTGTCTCGCTTGTGGAAGGCACTCGGGGGTAACGGCTTGAAATTTGTATCTTCTCATGGCGTACTCGGGTTTAAACACACAGGTGCCATGAGAAGGTAGTCGGGGTTAATGAGTTAAAGAAGCTTTGGGAGGACCCCCCCCCTGTGTTAGCCAGTCCAGATTAAAGCAAAGAATTTGTTGTGCAGGTGGATGCTTCGAACCATGGTGTGGGGGCTATACTTAGCTAGATTTCTTCAGAAGGGGAAGAGCACCCAGTGGTTTATCTCAGTCATAATCTCCAACCCAGGGAGGAATGCTATGCAGCTGTAGAAAAGGAATGTCTAGCCATAGTGTGGGCACTGCAGAAACTTCAGCCTTATCTGTATGGAAGAAAATTCACTGTTATGACAGATCACAACCCCCTAACATGGTTAAACAGAGCCAGCCAACAAAATGCCAAGTTGCTAAGATGGAGCCTGGGGTTGCAAGCATATGATATGTCCATGCAGCACTGCAGTGGGATTAGCAATGCCAATGCAGATGGGTTCTCAAGACAGGGAATGGAGTAAGGTACACTCAGATAGACCTAACTTCCTCAAGCAGCATTTCTCAAGGGTCACTTGAAAAACTAGCTTGAGTTCTCTATGGGGGAAGATATGTGAAGATTGGGTGAAGATAGATGAAGGCTGCTAGCCTAGCCAGATAGAATTTTGGAGATAATTCTGTCATCTGTAAATATTGATGCAAACCACAGGACTTGTTGTCTTAAATGGTAAAAATAGTGTTACATGTGGAACTGGAAAAAATGTAACAACATTGCACTCTACTGACCAAGTAAAGCATGCTGTGATCCTTTGATGTTAAAACACGGCTCCAGCCAGTCTAGATGAAATCATTCGTGCTATTGTTTTAAGGCCAGAGTTAATGGCCAGAATTTGCATGCATAAATGTCCTTAATGGCTTTGCTTCCTGACCTGGTGTGAGCTTACTAAATAATGTAGCCTGTTAGCCTGGGAAACCCAGGGAACATATGGAGAATGATGTAACGTGAACCAGGAATGTGATTTTAAAAACAGAGAGAATCAGAGAGCATGAAGCATTTTTGTCTTGAACATCCAACTCAACAGCACTGTCTTGCTCTATATGTAAGTTTATCTTAGACTTGTGTTTTCTCTTAGAAATAACTAGAAACTAGAAAGATTAGACTAAGTGTTTTTCTGTGATGTCAGAACTGTACTACTGAATTATTTTAAGTATTTCTCTGTGATCTCTGAACTCTTGACTAGCACTGTGTAATAAACAGTATTGTCTTGTGTTTTGACTATTTGTTATTAAATATTTTTAAACCCTTTCAACTGTGGCTGTTTTTATAGAGATAATTTAAGCTCTTTAGAGTACTTTCATGCCTTTGGTAAATTGTACAAAGCCACTTCAATAGCTTTAGCCCTGGGTTATACTACCAATTGGATAATAATATTGCACAGTAATAATTGGACACCCTATTAAGGGCCTTTGAGTAGCTGATAAATATTAGTGGGTGGTGGCAGCTGGTACTACCATATAGTCTGGGAAAAAGGAGCACAGCTGGAGAACCTGTGCCAGCTTTCCCCAGGAGTGTCTGCGTGGTTGTATAAACTCCTTTCAAAGTGTGTGTGCTCGCGCGTGTGTGTGTGTGTGTGTGTGTGTGTGTGTGTGTGTGTGTGTGTGTGTGTGTGTGTGTGTGTGTGTGTGTGTGTCAGCTACTTGGGCAGGGACACAAAGCACTGGTTGGAGAGAGAGGGTGCTGGAGGTTTTAACTTGCACACTAGGCTGAGATCTGGACCCTATAGCTGTGCCAGTGGAGAGTCTTATTGGGGACCTGGAGAGCAAGGGAGCGACAGCCCTGGACTGACTGTGATCTCTGTGTGTTCTTAAGGGAAATTGCACTGTACTGTGTGTATTTGTTATCCTTTCCTCCTATATGAGATGCCCCTCACTGGTGTTAGTGGTGAGGATTGATTCTCATTGATTGCTGGACCAGGGCACAGGCGTCACAGATGCAAAGAGTTAAACTCATATGCCTGTCATTATTTGATCACTATAATCCACAGCGATTTAACATCCAACTTCCTGTCCATTACTCCCTACCCTAACCCCATACCCTCTTTCAACAACTCTGAAATTGTTATAGGTTTACTAAAAATTAGTAATCATAAAAGCATCTGCATCATCTGCCTTTATATTCCCCCTGGTAGCAACACCAATACTCTAGAAGACCTCCTCTCTTGGACCTCTTCCAATATTAACCTGGAAACCATCATTCTGGGTGATGTAAATATTGACTGGGGAAAAATCAATAACACCAATCCCACTATAGCCATCAACCTATTCAAATTCACTCAACTTACTAATTCCATTACTAGACCAAACAAAACCAAACCCCCTGGCACTATACTTGACTGGATTCTAGTTTCTCATCCAAACAAAGTTATAAAATCAGGAGTCTCTCCTGACCCACTAGGAGACAATTTCCCTGCCTTCGCCATTCGAGCTATCCCCTCATCCCCCCACTCTCACCACTACATTCATACTCACAACCTATCTAACTTTAACCCTACTTCCTTCTCTCACTCTCTTAAGCTAACAAACTGGAACCCCCTAAAAATACTACCATTAGACAAAGCCATTGACTACTTCAATTCCACATTCTTAACTATCCTCAGCTCTCAAGCCCCTATTAGAACTAAAAGAGTCAAAACAAAGAACTCCCCCTGGCTCACTACCGAAACTAAAAAGATAATGCTTCAAAGAGATAAAACCTGGAAAGCCCACTTTAAACATAAGGATCCACAAGTTTTCCTTAAATATAAACAGTTAAGAAACCTAGTCAAAAAGCAAGTCATTAAAGATAAAAAGTCTTACTATATCAAACTTCAAGAAAACCATGCAAGAAATCCTAAACAATTCTGGAACTCTATTAATTCCCTCCTTAGACCAGGTACTAAAAACAACCCCTCTCCTGATACCAGCAAACCTAACCATGAAATAGCCTCCCTTTTCAATTCATTTTTCACCTCTTCTATTGCTGATCTAACCAAGACCTTCACCAACAATAACTCTCCCCCCTTCCCTGCTCAAGCTTCAGTCCCCATATCCCTTGCCCCCTCTTTCGAACTCAAATCTGTATCCATCAACCTAATGAAGAAACTTCTCCAAAAACTAAAGCCTTGTTCCAATGCCCCTGACAGCATTCCATCCTCCTTCCTTAAAACTTCTTCTGACGCTATTGCCATTCCCTTCAGCATCCTAATTAATAGGTCTTTACTCGAAGGCCACGTACCCAAACTATGGCGCTCTGCCTTCATTCTGCCTCTCCACAAGGGTGGCATAAATTGCTCTGTCTCCAACTTCCATCCCATAACCATCCTCTCTCCTTTATCCAAAATTCTTGAAAAATGTATCCACCTGCAGCTCTTGTCATTCCTTACCAAACACCAACTTCTCTCTCCTACTCAACACAGCTTCTGCCCTGGACATAGTACAACCACCACCCTTCTTTCCTTCTTGCACTCTTTCAACTCAGCATGTGACTCTGGTAACATAGTCTCCTCTCTTCTTCTAGACTTATCCAAAGCCTTTGACACCATCTCTCATTCCCACCTTCTAAACCACCTATCTAATCTCAACCTCTGCCAAACAACTCTTTATTGGTTCTCCAGTTACCTTTCAAACAGGTCCCAAGCTGTGAAATGAGGCCAAGCTACCTCTTCCTTCCTTCCTACACCTACTGGAGTACCCCAAGGCTCCATTCTCGGCCCATTACTATTCAACATCTTTATTAATGACTTCCACAAAGCCATTCCCAACACCAAAATTGTGCAGTATGCAGATGATTCCACTTTAATCTGTTGTGCCCCTAATCTAGCAGAACTAAAAGCCATAACACAGACTGCCTTCTCAACCACTGAAAACTGGATGCTCCAAAATCATCTCGCCCTAAATGCAAACAAAACAAAGATCCTCCTTTTCATCCCATCTAAATCATCCTCTCTAAATAAGGACTCATTTTTAATTACCAGCCACAACACCTCCACCATTGAGATTGTCTCCTCCACCAAGCTTCTCAGCGTTATAATTGATGACCAACTAAAATTTAATGACCATATCCAGCTAAACATCAAAAAAACACACATAAAACTTGGCTTACTATATAGAAACAACCACTTCCTCTCTCCTCACACTAGACTTACCCTTGCCTCTACCTTCCTTCTTCCCTCCCTTCTGTATGATGCTCCCCTCCTCACTAATTTATCTTCCACACTTACCTCCGAACTGGAACAGTGCTATAACAAAATCTCTAGATTTGCCACAAATGTCAAATCCTCCTCTCATCACTGCACCTCCCTCCTTTCCCTAAACTGGCTTGAACTACCCAATCACCTTGACTTTCTCCAAATCACAACAGCCCACAAATTATTCTTCCACTCCACAAACTGCCCTGCTCTTTCAAATATTCTACAGCCTTATACCCCCATTAGATCACTTAGATCTTCTCACCAAAACCTAATCAACATACAAAAACCTAAGCGCCCAGCAGGTCAACTGCTCCTATTCTGTACCCTAGCCAAAAAATGGAATGCTCTTCCCTACATACTTAGGTCCTACTCCAACCTTAACATCTTCAAAAACCATCTTCATTCTTACCTCCGTCAAAACTGGAAATGCAATTGCACTCTCAAGCCCATTCCTCTCACGTTATCCTCCCATTTCTCTCCTGGCTAACGTCATTTTCCTATCTAACCTCCTTAAATTTCTCTACCTAGATTCCTAATTAGTACATTCTGATTTCAAACCATAAGCCAATATTTCCTCTTGAACTATTGAAATTGTTACTTGTTATTCTTTTATTGATAACTGTTATTTGAAATACAATTGCCTCTGAATAAATTTTTTTTTTTTATGTAATTTTCTATGTAATTTCTTTTTGTAATTTTTTTATTGTAATTAAACTTCTGGAGCTTTTCTCCCCGGGCCTCCACTGAAAACGGGCCCACAAGCCCAGTGGACCTCCCCGGTAATCAAACTGAAATAAATAAATAAAGCTACAAATTTTACAAGAAACATACAAAAAATACTTCTCAAATTCCTTGCTCAAGAATTCTAGAGAAAGTAAAAAAAATGGGCTCAAAAAGGGAATAATGTAAGTATTATTTTATGTATTTGTTAACCAGGTAAACTCACTGGAGAAAGTGTTGCTTTCCAGGGGCAACCCTGGATCACTGTTTGGTTAAATGATTTGTTCAAATTCACACAGTAGTCAAATGGAAGTGGAAGGATTCAAACCCTGTAATGTTGATTACAGGAAGCAGTTCATTAATAGCTCAGAGCCTTAGGTACCAAACAACTCTGCTTTACTTAAAAAAGTTGACAGAAGAGCAAGTGTTGCATGGATATGCATTTTTCTGGGCAATAAGACCAACAAAACTTGAATACTGTACTCCTCTGTGTTTTACAAGAAAAAAGATGTTAAGGATGGACAGGACATAGATATGACACAAAATCAGAGATGTCCTGCAAAATCAGGGACAGATATGAGGCACACTGTGGTAATTCACTAAATGTTAACAGAACATACATTTTGCATAAACATGCATTTTCTAAGCAACAATTACAAAACTCAAATGAGTGGCATAACTGACTGACTGTATTCTTCAGTAACTTATCCAGAAATTAATGTTAAGGAAAATCTGGCAGTTGGTGCAGAGTTAGACTCCAAGCTCTTAATGAGCTGCATCCTGTAGTAAAGTGTACAGGGGATGATTCTTTCTTCCCCAGTTTGTCTACTGTGTGACTATGAGCATGTCACTTAACCAAACAGTGCTTCTGGATTGTCTCTGGAAAATGGACCAAGAAAAAAAGAAAGGACATAATATTTTGTGGAGAATTATAAAATTCTAATGCCTGGTAAGAATAAGAATTAGAAATACTAGTAATTCACAGGCAACATACTTCAGACATGAAGCTCCACTTGGCTGTAAAAATACTGTGCAAAAAGCTTAAAGTTTCTTTCTTTCTTTCTTTCTTTCTTTCTTTCTTTCTTTCTTTCTTTCTTTCTTTCTTTCTTTCTTTCTCTCTCTCTCTGTCTCTCTCTCTCTCTCATTGACTCAAATGTAAAGGAAATGACAGACTTCCTGGAACAGAGCAGCTGAACAGAAATTAGTTCAGAAAATGTGGGATGTTGGTGTGGTGGGACAGGTTCTTTTTTTAATCTTTTTTTTTAAGATTCTAGGGCGCCCAGCTGTCTAGACCAGTTTATGTTGGATCCAGTCCTGCCTATCATAGAATACAATGCCACCTTTGGAATGTATCTCAATAGACACATCAAGTATCTGGAAAAACACAGATGTTCCTTACCAAAAATATCAAAGGCTTAAAAAATAAGTTACCAGGAAAGACAGCAAGTTCTATCCCAGCATTTAATAGCCTATGGTCTTCTTACGGGTTTTATGTGCATCACTTATCAGCCCATAAGAGATCCAATAGTGCAAGATCTCTAATACAATCATAAATCAAACAATCTTATTTGAAAATAAAAACAAAAAAAGGTGGAGAGATAAATTTGTTAGGCAAAGTCTACCCCTTCTCTGGTGCAAACATCCTCTCCAAATTAAGCACTGTGATTCACTATCTTCCTTCAAAAGGAGGCTAGATAATTGAATGGGTGTTCATAAATTAACCCCTGGGATGGCTCACCTGTCCCTCCTTGAAAAGGGAGGTAAGACTTAGGCTGGTGCTGGCAAGGTGTTAATGGCCTTCTGTCCCAGATACCTTATATTTTCTATGATTCTTTGTTTACAAAGACTTATGGGGACTTATATTCAGTTTCCATGATTGACTTACACAGAAATTCACTGATACAAAAGTACTAATTGGCTTTGTACAGTATGTTGAAGTCCTTTTTATTATCTGATTTTACCTGAATTCTGGAATTTATACTATCAGTAACCAGACGGATGCGTTTTTTGTGCCAGATAAATTTTCTAGCATGACAAAAATGGAGAGACATAACAATACCTAGAAGTGGGTGAGAAGAATCAATTAATATTCCACCTATCATTATTTGGAATAAACCTGTCATTTGCCTCCTAACTCACAGTGAATAGCGCACTACTTTTATGTTCTGCTTCTGTTGTGTACATGTTGACTAGCTTATATTTTCATGGCAGTGGCTTCCTTTTAGCCTGAAAAAGTCCACAGCACCACTGTAAGTATATAGTTAACAAACATATAAATAAATGTTTTAAAATGCAACCTGGCTGCTATGACAGAAATTAAATAAGTATGAAGTAATGGAGTTATGCTCATACATACCATTCTGTACTTCTGAACAGTACTATTTTTAAAACCTCCACAAGCTCAAAGAAATGGAAACCTAAATACTTAATTCCACCTTTAATCCAGGGCAGGTGTATATTTTCCTCTCCTATATTGTCTAGCACTGAAAAAAACAGATTTTTCAGGCTGAAAAAGTATGGCTGACTGCATTCCAAACTTAGAGAACAGATCTAAGTCCCTTGTAACGTCTAATGTTCATGTTTAATACCATCATGCAATAATTCACACAATGATGTATCCCTCTTTTTATTATTTTTCCACAGTTTCCTAGTCTTACCCTTTCTACTAAACATTCACCGATCAAAAGAAACAAGGCCGGTGACAGAGGACACCTCTGACTCAGCCAGTTATCCCAGACTGATCCTGTCAGAGAACACCTATTCACAAATTATAAAGCACTGACATCTCACTAATCCATCCTGACATTTTTATGGATGCTTGACCCATTATATATTTTCATGAGACAGTCAACTAATTTTTGAGAATCACATCACTATACCCTCCTTCACCTTTCCTTTCCTACCTGGCCATTAGGACTCTCACAAATATTTTGACTTCTGTGTTGCATAGAGATATTGGCTTGCAATTTTGGGATTCTTGCTCATAAAGTAACACTGTTTTGGGCTCACCCATTGAGTCCAGGAGCAAGCCTATGTTTCATATGCTTCATTAAATTCCATTGTTAAACATCCTATCATCTGCAATCCCTCCCTTTTGCAGACATCTACTGTTAAGCCATTGAGTACTTCTGCCTTTCCCTTTTAAATATCTGACTGGTTCTACCACCCTTATTTCCCAGTTTTTAACCATCAGTTCTGTCCCCTAAAATCTCTCCGGCCATATTCCAAAAACTCCTTTCATTTTCTGCACCTTCTTATATAAGCCTGCATAGTATACCTGAAAAACAAAACACTTCTCTAATATTTTTAATAAATCTCACCTCATTCCCCTCCTCATCTTTAACTGATTGCTAATCTTCCATAGCAACAAATTTTCTCTGTCTTCCCCTTTATCCACCACACAGCTCTGCTTCTTGCCAGTTCTTCACCAATTTTATATCTTCCATCCTTTTCAGTTTCTGCTTTAATTTAATTTTCTTCTTTGCTCCACCTCCTGATCTTCATCTTGCTCCTGTCTCTGACTTTGTTGGCTTCTTTCTTCAATGTCACTTACCTCTGCCTTTATTTCCTTCCACAGCTTACCTCTCTGACCCATCCCATTCTCAATTTCCTTCTTCCTGTTGCTCATTATCCTATAATACTTCACTCATTATCTTCTGCATCAGTCTAGTATGTTCCCCGCTGCACTAATAACTGGGGTATCACCTCCAAATTATCCCAAAATCCTGTCTCTTTATTCACTTCATCTGCAGAATGCATTATTCAAAATGTTGTGCATAGTGCACTAAATATCAGTCAAACCCCATAAACACCCTTTAGTCACCAATAACCTCTCCAGTCTCCTGCCTGGTTTACTCGCACATTGTGAAAATCTGGAGCCACACTCATTTGCCTCCAGTTCCTGCCAAATATTATTTCTTTTTTACTTGATTTTTGTTTAAGGAATTTTAAAGATGATTTGTGGGGAAAAGTATTAATTATACCTACACTAGCATATGCAGTTCCAGTGATGATGACTAACTTAGCCTCTAAGACAAAGTGCCTATAGAGAGACCTAAAGGTCAACCACAAAGAAAAAAATATAACTTTTTTCATGCTGATTTTATTTTTCCAGTACTAATTGTCCTTGCATTACTCTAAGTGGCCTTAAGTAGTTGTTATTGCTTTCTAACTAGTTATGCCCCAAAATAACCTGATGAACTGCCATGCTGATATAATCTTGCTTTATAGTCAAGGCTGGCCTCTCTATATCAACCAGAGGAGAAGTAATGGATAATAATTAATAAAGATCTGAAGGATTTTAGCTGGGATGGGAAGAGGGCAAGGGTCAAGTGAGGTAAGATGATCCTTCCAATAGAACAAGGTGGTTTAGGAGTACCTGATTTGAAGGGATATTTTAGAGCTACACAGTTAAGACTCATATATGCATAACACAAGCAGAAAGTTAAAATTCGAAGTGGAAATGGATGATGATGATGATGATGGCGGGTAGTGAATTCAATAAATAAGTAGAGAAATGGATTTGAATGCAGATCCTTAAGGAAAATAACAACAGCCATACATAATACTGTATTCACAAAGTAGCAGACAGTATTCAAAGAACTAAACCAATGAAAGAATGGAAGAAGGAAATTCTGATAATAGGGATGACTGTAATTAGGGGTACAGACAATAGGCAAGGAGAGGCTATACTTTACTGGAGAAAACTTGCAAAGGAACCAAGGTATTGGGAGCAAATAACTAGAGAGGAAACATAACAGAATGGGAAGAAGCCAAGAAGAAATTTGGACTGCAGGCTAGAGACTGTCTTCCTTATCAGAGACTGATATCAGAGTATAGGCAAAGAGAAAGGGATAGGGGAATCATAAGTGAAAGACCTGCTCTTGTAAAGTTCTAGTATAGAAGCTGCTGTTAAAAAAGGAATAATTAGTATGGCTTATAAAACATTGCACAATAACTATAGGAATCAATTTGAAGAGGTTAGAAAAGATTAGGAAGAGAGATTAGATAATCAATTCAAAATAAAACAATAGGAGGAAATATGTTGGGGTCCCAAATATGCAACAAAGTCTAGAAGATTTAGGATTTTTGTTGGAAGTATTTGCATAGGTATTTTTATACCCATGCAGACTCCATATAATTTTTCCTCAGGTAGACAGTAAATGTTAGAGATGTGATGAAGAAAGATGTAACTGGGAACGGCTCTAGGACTAATGATTGCCTACACTTTTCAAGGAAACTGAAAAAGGCGAGCACACTTTCGCAAAAGTGCCTTTTCACCGAAAAGCACTTTTGCAAAACTGAGCTAAAAAAACAAAGAAAAAACATGAAAAAATGGCTTTTTCTGAGGTCACTGCACAGTGGGGATAAGGGAAAATTCCCTTTTCCCCACTATAGTGTGATCTCGGAATGAGAATATAACATTAGGGGGGTGTGGGGGTGCAGGGGGGGGCTTGCCCCCTGCATGAACATGATTACTGTTATCTTTTTTTTTAATCTTGACTTTGTTTATTTTTTAGCAGACTTTCGAGAAAGTCTGCTCGACCATTTCAGTTTTGTTGATACGCGTCATCGGTAATTAGTCCTAGATACCTGGGAACATATGTTTTGGGAATGCAATGAGTTGTAGACTTTAAAAATTCCATACAGAGTACTCTGTTAGAAATATTGTGTGAGCATATGGGTGTAACTAAGGAAATTATTCTTTTGAGCTGAGATACAGGATCTGAAATGCCTAGACATTGTAAAGACTTTTTAAATTTAATTCTGGTGGCTATCAAAAAAGCAATTACTAGAAAATGGAAATCAAAATCTAAAGCAGCTGTACTTGAAGTAGTGAATATTGTAACAGGGATAAAAAAATTGGAAGGGGGTTCTTTAGAAAAGGGTAGGAGGAAACTATATAGAAAAAAATGAAAAATACATGCAAAATAATGTTTTGGAGGAGGAGTAAAGTTTGAGGGAAGGCAGGAAGTGAGAAATTTATATAATATTGGCTTGAAGGCTATGGTGGTGCAGCGGTTAGCATTGTCGCCTCACAGCAAAAGGTTCTGTGGTTCAATTCTCAGTTGGACTGCCTTCTGTGTGGCATCTGCATGTCCTCCCTGTGGTCAAGTGAGTTTTAAAGACATGCAGGTAGGTGCGTGTGCCTTCTGTGAAGGTTGGGTACCGGGTTGGCAACTCAGCACTGTAAAAACTCCACTAGCAATCAGTCTGCGGACAGGTGATCCACTGTGGTGATCCCTAACTGGGAAAAGATAAAAGACATTGCTTTATGTAATGTTGGATTGAAGATAATTGTATAAAAGGATGTATAGTGCTTGTAAATGTGAACATGATAACATACTTTGTTTTCTTCTATATAAATTTATGTCTGCCTATGTCTTAAGTGATAATTCATTAAAGGTGTTAAAAAAAGTTTTATCTCTCTGATGTAATTTTATGGGGGCACAGAATGCAGTTTGGTAAAACAGTATTTATTGTGGTAATATCTCTCCACTGACCTACAATGAGAGTATTATGATTTCCCATTTTTGGCTATCTTTGTCTTTGTGAGAGGGTGACCATACTCACAGGATTTTATTTTTTAGCTAACTTAAACATATCAAAGAAAAGAACCGAGACAGTGTCACTGAAAAAATCACTTACACTCCATATAGAGATTTAAAAGGAAGCGGTAATTCTGATCATTGGCATTCTATGTGAATAGAAAGAATAGCCTACAGAAGGAAGATGAGCATTATATCATCCTTTGTGGGCACAGATTGCACTGTGAGAATGAGAAAGCTTACCTCAAAAAATCATGTTAATATGATCCCACTCATAAGTCATTCTGGGCCCAAGCCAAAAAAAAATCACAAATAACTGCTTACATTAATACAGAGTCCCTAGTACAATTTGGAATATTTAAATAAGATTGACCAACTAGTGTTTGTTTTCAGGTTTCACACCAAAGAGAGCTAATAAAGAGTTGAAACAAGGCATCAGGCAGATAAGACAGAACTCTCTTCAGCTATATCAGTGAATGCATAATAGGAGTGCTTAAAAATCTATAAGATATACCCTACACTGATTGACTACATTACAGTGACCATGAAATAGTGGCAGACCACTTTGCAATTAAGCCATGATAAAAGACAAATTATTATTCTGGGGATAAAAATTCAAAGCGGATATTCCAGGGTGACTTTCTGTCACTGCTGCTATTCTGTCTTGCCCTTAACCCATTTAACTGTCTACTTAACAGGTTAGGCCATGGCTATAACTTGGCTCCTAGAAAACATTAAAGTGTAAAAACTTCTCATCTTCTCCTTGTCATTGAATTAAAATTGTATAGCTCATCAGATGAGGAACTGAAAGTACAACTGCAAGTTTTCAAAACTTTTTCAGATGATATAAGAATGTTATTTGGTCTTGATAAATGTGCAAAAGCAACCTTTATAGCAGGAAACCTGCAGCACCAAGAAAACATCAGTTTGGGACAAGAATGTGATATAAAAGAGCAAGAGGGAGTATATAAATATTTTGGAATTGAGGAAGCATTAACTATAAAACATGAACAAATGTGAATAAAACGTAGTAAGGAATCCTTTAGTAGACTTAAATTAATCCTGAAAACAGCGTTGACAGCCAGGAACAAAATTTAAGCTATAAACTAATTTGCTTTTCCTGTCCCAACTTACAGTTTTGGAGTGACTGACTGGCCCCAAAACGTATTGGATAGATTAGATAGGAAAATGAGAAGGATGCTTCATGCTCACCAAATGATTTATAAAAATCAGTGCATACCAGCATATTCCCCATTCTGAAGGAGGGATGAGCCTTTTTGAAATTGATTACATGTTTAGATCTGCAGTCTTGGGACTTCACACATATCTGCTGACCTCACAAGACCCAAATGTAGTGAAAGTTTTGAAACATGAGGAGAATAAATCTAAGATGACTTACCTTCTTAGGCTAGCAGAAGCCTATCAGGATCAAGCAGGAATGGAAATCAAACCAGAAGTAAATAAAAATCAGGCAGCAACTGAATTTGCCAAAAAACAAATGAAAGAATATAAGGGGAAAGACCAGATGAGAAGGCAAGAAATGTGGAAAATGCATAAATATAGTTGCAATTATAGAAAATATCTGGAAGAACCTCATGTTGATCAGGAACGAAAGCAGGAATGGTTGAGAAGAGGATAATTAAAAAAAAAGATGAAAGGTTAATATTGGCAGCCTAAAATAGTGGGCTAAGTACACGCTGGTTTACCAAGTCCATTGAACATGGGGGAGAAACAGACAAATGTAGGTTTTGTAAAACAGAATTGGAAACAGTTGCACATCTTGTTGCTGGCTGCGACGTAAAAATGGCAGAAGGACTATATACTGAAAGACATAATAATGTGGCAAGATTGTTGCACTGGGGTTATGCAGACATTATAGTATTGAAGTGGCTGAAAAACACTGGAAACATGAGCCACAAAACATCATAGAAAACGATGAAGTCTACATCACATGGGATCACCCATTACCAACAGTTCAAAAGATAGATGCTAGAAAACTGTATATACTCTTTCAAGAAAAGAAGACAAAAATAGCATTGATCATTGAAATCGCAATACCCAGTGACTACAGTGTCTTGCGTACAGAGAGACACAAATCATAAAATAGCAGGATTTGCAGGCAGAAATGAGAACAATGTGGAAGAAAGACACCCAGATAGTTCCAAGGTATTAGGAGCAATGGGTCTTATAAAAAATAATCTACAACCGTATTTAGATATGTTACCAATACATGTAACTCTGTACGAATTGCAGAAGGAGTCATTATTGGGCACATTGCAGGTGCTGCGAAGAGCACTTCTGGCTGACATCAAAAACTGAAACAATACTAATTTCATGAACTTTAATTGTACTTTGACATAGAAATGGGGTCCATTCCCATCACAGTAATAGAAACCCAAAATACTTGGAGAAGTTAAAAAGGGAGAAAGTGATAAAATTGACAAGATACTGTCTTATACATTAACTTCTAAGACAAGCTACAAGGTCAATACCATCTTCTAGTCTAGAAGATGGTACCCTCACTAATGACACTACAATAAACCTAGAGATGTTTCAGATCTATTTCCAGGCCACATATACCGCAGTCTCCCACAATGCTGCTTTGATGGATATAGAATAAGTTAGTCGTTCAAACCTTTCATTAGTTAGGGAAAGCATAGGTGGACAATTCTGAAACCATTACAATGTGAGAGGAAGTCTTTGGTCCTATCATAGAATTACCAAATTTCACACCTCTTGGAGAATGTGATTCCAACTTTTTGTTTGTAAACAATTTGTAGTACAGCTTCCCATTCCCTATCTTAGGATGCTAGGTGTAGCGGGCAGTCTAGAACAACACCCTAACTCCTTGCAGGAAACCGACTACTTGGAACAGTCTTCTCTTCAGTGTATCTGGGGAATTACAGAGCCATCCCACAGCTGAATATAAATGATAAGATCTTTGCTGAATTCCTGGCTGCAAGGCTTACAAGCATTAACATAAAACTAGTAGCCACTTCACAAGCAGGCTTCATCCAGGGTAGAAGATCATCAAACTACTGAGGGCTATTGTATGTCCTATGGGGGTGGAAGCTATCATTTGTCCTCAACATTGGTTGCCTTATTCATTTGTTAAACAAGTAGATGGGCTTGTCCAAACACCCTTTCAGCTATGACCCAGGACCAAAGTAAAATCATTGTAGTACCGTACTACATGACAGAGCAAAATCCCAAAAAGGGAAGGCATCTCTGATCAGTATTAGCAAGAAACTTCGATCCCTCATAAAATCATCAAAGGCCAGTTTCGAAAGAAAAATTGCCCTAGACACTAAAGATAATCACAAGGCCTTCTTTAGTTATGTCAGAAACATGGACGAAAACTCCCAGATATGCTCTGAATTGTTGCATAACGGTACAAAATATACCGAACCTACAGACATAGCCAACATCCTGGCAGACAGATTCAGCACAAACGTCTCCCCCCCCCCAAAGGAGCAAATGCCTATCCCAACTGAATGTAACCTCCCTGACATCACAGATGCACAGTGAAAGCTGCCCTCTCCAAAGCAAAAAACACAGCATCTATGGGACTGGACGGTGTCCCAGGCTGTGTCTTACACGAGCTCCAAGAAGAACTAAACCCTCACATTAAGTCACTGTTCAAACTTAGCCTTACTACAGGATATGTACCCAAAGAATGGCGTACAGCTACAGTGGTCCCACTCCACAAAGGTGGTGCCACAATGGACCCCAGAAACTATGGCCCCATAAGCCTGACTAGTCTGGTCTGTAAAGCTATGGAGCGTATTATCATGGAACTCATAAACAAAGACATTGGGAGCCTCCAGACACTGGACCCTACCCAATTCGGCTTTGTTAAGGGCAGATCTTGCCTCCTAAACCTAGTTGATTTCTTTGAAACAGATACCAAAGCCATAGATGAGGGCAAGGTAGTCCACACAGCCTACCCGGACCTTGCAAAAGCCTTCGACACAATACCCCACTCGGGCATCATAAATGAGCTTACCAGCTTAAATATCAACCCCTATACCACAAGATGGGTTGCAAACTGGCTCAGAGATAGAACCCATATAGTCAGAATCGCAGGTGCCATGTCTGAATCCAAACCAGTTACAAGTGGCGTCCCACAGGGCTCAGTTCTGGGACCTCTCTTGTTCGGTATATACTTCTCTGTGGTTCAGGCTAACACGGGGGGATTATGGCTGACAAAGTTCGCAGATGACTGCAAACTGGGGGCCATAATCGAATCTCCAGCTGACACAAGCATCCTCCAAAAGGGTCTCACAGAGACGGATGCTTGGTGCCAGAACCACGGCCTCAAGCTAAATGCTAAAATGTGCATAGCCATCCCCTTTGGGAAAAACAAGGTGCCCACAAATTACCACATAGGTGGTAATCCATTAAGTACAGAAGAAGTAATTAGAGATTTGGGGACCAACGTAGATAGTAATCTCTCCTTTGATAATCACGTTGCCAAAGTGGTTAGAAAGACCTTCTATATAGCCCACCTTATCACGAAAGGGTTCGCATCTAGATCAAGAGAGGTCATTGTGCCCCTCTACTCATCTCTCACAAGGCCCATAACTGAATACAATGCCCCTTTTGGGATGTACCTTACCCGACACCTGCAGCAACCGGACAGACCCCAAAAGTACCTCACCAAGAGGATCATGGGCTACAAACAGATGTCCTATGCAGCTCGACTAAAGAAACTCCAGCTCTACTCAGTTGCTTACCGCCTACTCAGAGGTGATCTATGCCTGACGTACAAAGCCATGTCAAACCCAGAATTAATGGACATGCTCCACCTCAAAAAATCCAAGTCCCTTAGAGCTACACACTCCAGGGACCTAAACCTCAGCACAAAAATAAATAGGACATGCTGGAGGGACAGATTCATTTCCCAGAGGCTCCCCTCACTCTGGAATAGAATCCCAATTCATGTTAGACATAGCCCCTTGCTGACCCTCTTCAAGCAAAATTTGGACGCGTGGATGGGAAATCGCAAATTCACCCCTGGGATCTCTCCTGTGTCCCTGCTAGACAGAGGCACAGTAAACTAATCTTAAAAGGGTACCTTCTGTGACCTACTTTACAGAGGCACAGTAGGCTAATCTAATAGGGAGGCAGAAGCCAAATACACTCTGGCTAGGCTTATAAATGCCCTAGGGCAGATAGCCTAATACCTACCTATGAACCTATGAACCTATAAATACAGATGCAAACAAGGGAAAAGGGTAGCATGAAATATACAGGTATA